>NW_008687489.1:98567-105605 GCF_000695815.1 Acanthisitta chloris | reverse complement strand
CCTAGAAAATGTCTTTTTCCTCTGAGGGAAAAGACAACTAAAGGACCCTTCAAAGCATTTAGGAGATCCTTGCAGTTATAAAACAAGCAAAATAAAGTTTAAAGCCAAGAACAATTTAACTCTTTCTTAAGCAGTACAAAGATTTCATTTGTGTGGAATCTGACAAGGAAAGTGCATTAATATCCTTCACAGTTGTTACCTTTATGGGTGCTCTGCCTTCTTTTGTAGCACGAAAACATCACAAGATACTGTGCCTGATTTCAGAGGATGGATGGTTTATCATATTATTTCAGATTATTCATCAGATTATTTTATCTGGATAAATAAAATAAAGGTCATCTCCTGCTGTGACACATTTCTAGCATCCTCATTGTCACAATTTCCACAGATAAAGCTTCAAAAATTATTCTTTTTTAAATCAAAATATTGCTCCTTAGGCTGACATCACAGCTCCCTGAAGTCAGCGAGTTTTACTCCTAATTTAACAGGGACAAGGTTTTACCAGCTGCCACTCTTTTCCAGCCTTCACACAAACAGAAATTTGTTAAAATCTCCCCTCTAATTTTGACATCTGTAGCAGAAAACAGAATTTCTGAAATTAATGCAAAGCTACGTGAATTTCTGTAACTATAATATATGCCAATTATGTATAAACTTGACTGTGTATATATCCCTTCCCTTTTTGTGTTCAACAAGATCTTGTGTTAAGTCACAGGGTTAAAATGTACCTTTCTCTGAACCAAGATTATGAGTCTTTACTGTAAGAGCAGAAATAAAAAAGAAAAAAGAAAGCCTTTAGGAGCCTCATCTGAAGTTAATCTCATCCCTGAGGTAGCTCCTTTCCAGCTTTTTAAAAGGGAGAGTGAACCTGCAGTCCCTCAAGGTTATAAGGATCACACAGCATTTTCTCACTGCCCAATGGGTTTCAGTTGGCTATTTTAATGCTTCCAGTCCTTCATCTACATATGCCACTAGACATCATACCCTGAGCAACCTGGGAACATGGTCATTTGTTAAATCTTGCTGGCGTCAGCTCCAAATTGTGCCAGCTCGAGTCTTAATTTTTATTTGAGTGTAACTATGAGCTCTACTGCTAATAAAAAGCCTTTGAAGAACCTCATCCTTTATTTGTATTCTCTGCTGAATTGAACACCAACAGCAATGTGCACCCAGCCTGGTGGAGACAGGCAACAAACCTGACTGTTGTGACACTTCTATTTAAGAGTTTAAGCCATTTTTCTGAATTTTATTGTTGTAGAGAAAATTTGGTATTGAAAAGAACCCAAACAAAATAAGCAGCTAAATTTACCTGCCTGGATTACATGAAGTTCATTAACCTCCGTTACCTAAATCAGATTGTGTACTGGATCACAAACCAATTTGAAATGAGTGCTTAGATCCAAAGGCCAATGTTTGATCAGTTGCATCATATCATCCATTCACACATTCCACACTGGAGAAATGTCCTTTCAACCAATTGTAGTCCCTAGAAAAAGTAAAGGACTATTTTCACCTGACCCCCTAGCACCTCCTTTTGGTTAATTTGAGGCTTTGGATCTGCTTCAGTGTTCAGAGAGCTGCAATTATTAGATTATTTGGCTGATGGTGAAAGGCTGGCTCATTTTCCCCAATAAGATCAGAGCATATCATGCCCAGGGCTCCAGGCACAGACCTGAACACAGACAGATTTTCTAAACACAGAGTTAATGCAACCATGTCATCTCATAACCACTCAAGTGGTTATTTACCCCTTCAAGTGTTTCTCGCTCAGCTGCTAAGAATGAGTTCAAAAGGGAGGAAAAGTCCAAACTAAACACGAAAATTTTACTTACCTATTTTTGAGGCATAGTCTAAAACACACTGATTTAATGTAAAGGCTCCAGCTGGCTGTGAATCAAATCAAATATGGAGGTCCTTTAGTGTTACTGAGTTTTTGTACCATTAACTGTGGAATAATTATCATAATTTTCATATATTTTTCCCCAAAAACATGAGAGGGCCTTTTGTATTCTCTATGTCTCATGCTAGGGGTTGGTGAAGTTTATTGTAGCAATAACTGACTATAATCTTCACCAGTTGTGATAGTGCTTAGGGTTTCTTTAAGTGGGTGGAAAGTACAATATGATGAATAAATAAAAACTCAGAATAGAAGGGAGAAACTACAGAGTTCCCCTCCTTGCTCAAGTGTATAGGAGGCCAAATGAGCTCTCCACTCTGCCAAAACCTATGTGGGAATAAAAGCAAAACATGTATGTCCAAGGTAGTTATCATGCATGTATTTTGGACAAGCTGCATTTGTTTCTTGAGTACTCTGTCAGACAAGGGAGGAAACCAATGCCAACAATGCAAAAACACACACAAAAGCCTGGGGTAAGCCAGGCCCACTGTGCACTTTTGGTGCTAAATTAGGGATAAAATGTTGGAAACCAGCCCTAACATAGCAAAAAATCAACAAACTATCCTATGATTGAGGAACTGCAAACAGCTTGGTTCAGAGACAGGGTCTCAACTTCTTCCCTGTTCAGGCCCCATAATTTCCTCTCAATAAATCTGGAAATCCTGAAAATGTGGGAGAGTAAGCATGCAAAAAGAGATTAATTTCCATTTTCTAGCAGAGAAATTCCTCTTCAAGCATTCAGTGAAAAGTATAAATGCCTTTTCCAGTTATTTGCTTATCTGCAGTAAACATTGTTTTTTTTAAAACATGGAGACCGCAGGAATTACTACTAATAAACAGATAGATAGGAAGCCAGAGAGTATGGATACTTTACTTTGAAATAATGACAAACATACCAAGACATGGTGAGAGAAACATGTTGCAATGCACAAAGTCTTTTTCTTGCCAGCTGACACCTCTCTAAAATAGGAGGAAAAAACAATGAAAAGAGAAAGCATCAATAGTATTGACTTGTAAGCAAAAAAAAAAAAAAAAGGTAGTTTACAGTGTTATGTTCAGAAAACCTATGTAAACAGACATACTGGTATGCACATGAGAAGAAACACATTATTCTAAAGAAAACACTTGGAAAAAATCAACCTGACATGCCTATATATTTTCAATACCATGTAGTTAATAGAGAACAACATGAGGATCAATGTGCCTTTGGCAGGTGGTAAACATGAAGTGTCATTGCAGAATCCTGTAAGTCTGGGAATAAAACAAATTCAAAAGAATACCTATCAGATAGAAAAAGCACTGTGAGGATCTGAAGGGCAGCAGTAATGCTCTTAGTTTTAACACTGCTCTGAAACTTATTTCATTGCTCAAACCTAAAATATCTCACATCATTTCTTTCTTTTTTCCCCTCAAACATCCCCCTTTACTGTGTTGTTGAAGGTTTTTATGGTGTTCTAGACTGCTAATTTCTTTATCCAGACCCTCAAAGCTCTTTTTAGAGAGATCAGTTAAGTGACCCACTACCATACTCCAAAATGAGTAGTTACATATTTCCTCCCCTAGATTTAGCCATCAGGTTTCCTCATCATTGTTATTCAGCTGAATTAATCTTCTTCTGCATAGAGGGGTACAAGTGCTCTCAGGATCACAGTGTGTTTTGATTTGGAAAATAGGCTTGGATTCATTTTAGAATATCCTATATGTTAATTTTGTGATTCCATCCAAAATACTACAGCTAAAACCAAGTAACAGATGAGATCAGCAGGATAATAGCATTAAGAGCTATGGGGGAAAGAAGAAACTATACATTTTCAAATGACATTTCTATTGGGAAAGGAGGTGAGAGACACAGAGTGATATATGAAAACTGTTTCAAGTAGCAGAATAACAGAGGAAAATGCTTTTGTGTCAAGACAATAATCAGGGTGAAGTGACAGAGTTTAGGTCAATACTGAAAGTAAGGAAGAATCTTACCTCTGTTGTCTGGATGTAAATCTGCAAAAACTCAGTCTACGAAACTACTGTTGTTTTTTCTATCAGAAAAACTAAGATCCAAACACCTTGGTCCTTGCAGACTGCCTAAGTTGCAGGTAAGTAAACAGGATTACTTGAAATACCCTGTTTTGAGCAAGGAAATTACCTATAGCCCTAGCCAGAGGGAGGCTATCTGGCATGCAGACAGAAAGCTACATACAGAGCTCAGATGCTCACACTTCCTTCTTCTTTCCCACCCTGTCTGGTGGACTCTCTCTGGTACACCTGGGCAAACATTACACCACTGACATGTTAACCCTGATAGTCATGACATACATGAAAATCAAACCTTACATCTTTGCTATAAAATATGTTCCTGAGCTAAAATGAACTCACAGGTAAAAGACTAAGGGAGGGGAGGACAAAAAGTCCCAAAGCAAAGGTGTGTCACCAACCAGCTTGAAACCTGTGATGAGCCAATAGCTGTAGGAGGATGGGGGGCAATCTATAGTCCCAAAATAGAAGTCTTTGCTGTTACTGTATAATCAGACTGAATCTGCCTATGTCAAAATTCACTGAGTACAAAACTTGATATACAAACTGATTCATTTATTTTGCTCATATCCAATCTCTCGATTCTTTATAAATCCTGGTTTAATTCCAGCCGTAGATCTCACAGATTCTTCCTCACTTACGTAAAAATTCAACTTAGATTGATTGACTTTTTATGCAAATCATCCCCAAAACAGCCTCTACCAGCTGTGGAAAGAAACACCTCCACCTATCCCTTAACAAAAAGAGGGACAGATGAGACACAGACCCATCCATCTCTGGCAGGAGGACATGCTAAGAAGTTGCAGACATGTTCTTTTACACATTTTGGTAAGTCCTATGAATTCTAGGATCTCTTCCAAAGTCCAGACCCTATGCACCACTCCATCTGCCCCTGAAAGACAGAGGACCACAAGCACATATGGTGTCACCAGGTACAAATCACCTAACTTCAGCTATCCTCTGTGGTCAAATCTGATGAAATGGTCTGGACTTCTGCCTGAATCCCAAGTACGTACTGTAGAACTCATTCAAACAGGGTGAATTCAAGCAAGTTTTCCTTGCTGCCCAGTGCAGAGCACACGAAACCGATGGGGTTTTATACCTCTAAGAAAACTTCTCCTAGGTTTCTATGAAACATTATTCTTTCTCGTTGAATAACTTTTTTAGAACGGCTGCCTTGTTGTATCAAAGTTTTGAATCAACACATGTATGAAACAGATTGATGCCTACTAAATTCTCTGGTGTTTTGATAAAGGTACAGAAAACAATTTATGCCACTTCTAGTTTGTCATGTCTTCATTCCATTTCCAAGTACACCTGATGCCTTCCTGCTGTCTACCTAACCCTGTCAATATTTTCTATATCTGTTGTCCAGCTTCAACCAGATTTTCTAGAGGGCTACAGACTTCAAGGATTAGAAAGTTCCTACAGATTTCATGAAAATCAGTTGGGTTGCTGAGAAAGGTCTGAAGTGACACCTGCCTCCTGACAGAACAGCAGGCTCAGCTGTTACAAATGTTGCTTGGGAGCAGTCACCCAACCAGCAGCGTAACACTGTGAAGGACATGGACAACCAGAAAATCCAGTTTCATTAGTTCTACCACTCGTGGCACAAAGCATCCCCTCCTGACGACTAAGCCCAAGTTGTGCAGGTAATCCAAACTAAGAACATTAGACCAAACTGTGTTTGCGTTTTCAGAATTTACTAATGAATAGATGAGAACAGAGATAAAAATTCTATTTTCCAGGTAGTAACTGAACATCTCTTTTAGCAAACAAGAGCCAGAGGCTCCATTTCCCAGGCACTGAAGTTGAAAATCTTTGCTTCATTTAAGCCAGAGTTACCACTACCACTGATTTCAAACAGACTAGGAATTTACTCCAAACCTTTAGAGCTATTGAACTTGTGCTGCCAGTTCAAGAGAATTACAGCTCTGCAATTCAGAATTCAGGGACATTCAAAATGTTTTATCCTTCACTAAGAAATAACCAAGATCAGGTGGCCATGTGATTCCATTATTTATGTAATGCCTCAAAATGTCATTTGAATTCTAATACGAGATGACAGGTTTCACGTGTACAAGTTTTCTATAAAGACTAGTGTGCTCATCTTGATCCACTCAATACACAGATTGCTTATTTCAGATAAAAGGTTTATCACATAGATTCTGTAGTTAATTGTCTGAAGTAGTCCCTTTTTTCTCTTTACCATGTAGAATTATTTGGAATTTCTTTATAGATGTGCCAGTTTTCAAGACTGGTGTATTTGAACCACAGACTTCTTTTGGGAAGGCTTTTATTTTCACTTTCTGTATCTTGCAACATGTGCTCCTATTGAGTGCTTGAGGCTCTCGTGTTCTTGCATCCTCACACAAATAGAATAAAGGAGTTTTCAATACAGAATTAATTGTTCTCTTTAAGCACCAATAAGAAAACTGTTCTTTTTAGTTAGCAAACCACACCTGATATGCACAAAACTGTGTTTGTGACTTCAGTGAATTACACTCTTATACTGAAATAAGACTTAATTAATGTTTGAAATGAACAAAACAGCACAGTCTTTCCACTCACTGATTCTTCTCTTCTACCAGCTCAAGGAAGCAGCATCCATCATTATTTGTCATAAATGTGTAAGTATTTGTCAGCAGCAGATAGTACAAAATAACTGTAACTTTGGCTTGGAAAATGTCACAGAATCACAAAATGGTTGAAGTTGGAAGGCATGTCTGGAGATCAGCTAGCTCTATTCATCTGCTCCAAGAAAGGCCAATTACAGGAGGTCACCCAGGACTATGTCCAGTTGCATTTTGAACATATCACAGGACAGAGACTTCACAACCTCTCTGTGCAACTTGTTCCAGGGTTCAACCAGCCCCACAGTTATTTATGAGAATCTGGAGAATATTCCATTATTCTGTAAGACATACTCATCAACTTGGTCAAGGAATCTACACCCTCAGTCTGGCAGGAGTCCCTCATAGATATGCTCTGGAAGTGGGGAAGACACTGATTCTAGAGGATCCAAAGCACTAGAAGATAAAGGCAACTGGTGTGGTCTGGTTTAGATAAACTGGTATTAAAATCATAGCTGAAACCCCAACTAGCTGTTATAA
>NW_008687489.1:91827-98545 GCF_000695815.1 Acanthisitta chloris | reverse complement strand
ACTACTCTCCTGAGAGCAAAGTCCGTGCTGAGTTTCACAGGAGGAGAGGAGTTTCCCCTCTCTCCATCACACACGTGTTTGGAAGTCCTGTCCCTTTACCTGCTCTGTGAAGTATTGCTTTTTCTGTATGGTGGATTCCTCTTCTGTCCATGATTTCTAGAAGACCAGCTCACTCCTCAGATGATCAAAATCTGTCCTATCTGAAAAGGCGTTAGGTAGAAGGTCAAGGATATCACCTGAATGTAGTTTGTAAAAAGAGAAAATAAAAGGGCAACTTATTAAATGAAAGACACATGGTCAACTTAAGCTGACCCTTTTATCAATTCTTTCATCTCAGAATTAAAAGGAATCAGGCACAGAGGTACCACATACCTATGGTGCTGAACTGTTAGAGCTGTGTAGAAAGAAATATTGTTTAGGCACAACTATAGCAATTTCAAGAATAACCATATTTTTGCTTAAATAAAATAAATGGTTCGACCAAGAGGACATGAAGCAGCATTGGAGGCCATTGCAGGTTTTGCTTTCTGACTTCATGCTTTAAAAGGATAGAGATAACAACACTACATTGTGTCTATATTTATGACATAATCTTGCATCTAGTCCATGAAGACACACATTTTAAAGTGTGCCCTGAATAAAGATACCTCAAAAGTCCCAAATAGCAAAGGCAGACTATACTCCCTTATACTGGCCACTGCCCTGACCCTGTGCAACAGCTATATTTTGTTTCCCGCAATACTGTTTGTTCTCTATCACTTTTATTAATGCCTTTCTCCAAATTCCTTCACCTCCTGCATTTGTTCTCTCGCTCTCACAGATATGAAGCAGAGCCATAACATCATTTCACATGGGGAGTCCTCCCTTCTCCCCCAGACTGAGGCTCAAGGAGAGTGGCTGACACTTGCTCCATCAGACTCCTTTGATCACCTATGTTTTGAGGAAACTCTAGTTGGGTTCAACAGAACCTCTCCTATGAGTTTTGGAGAGCATGATTTGGGATATTTTCCTGAAGGTAATCTAGCACAGGTGATGCTTCATGGGGCAATATTCCAATCTCAGTTACAGAACGACATGACAACATTGACATAAGCAGAATGTCAGAGGCAATCCTATATAGGCTCACTTTTCTAAGACCTGAACAAGTTTTCAAAATTTGGCAACTAGAATGAAGTGAATGTGACCTTTCTCCAGAGGGACAGAGACAAGAAAGAAAACTGAGTCTTGGAAAAGACACAGGCTCCTAACATTATGATAAATAGAAGCCACCCTTCCTGGAAGAGAAACACTAAGGGGCCTGAGGCCAGCATTTGATCTGTGCTAAGAAACATTTGGATATTTTTATGAACAGCAAGTTCATCAAGAATCTTGCTTAGAGGTTAAACCTCACAGAAAAGACAAAATAAGGTTGGTAAGGACTGTTCATGTGAGCAGAGATGTACAGGAAGAGGCCAAAGCCAGTGTGTTGATCTTGCATTATGGAAATCAATTAAGCATTAATTATAAATGTTCCTGAAGGTTAAGTGAAGTGCGCCTTGCTACAGAGCCAGCAGCCTGATGGACCCATAGGGCTTCCTGATGCAAACAGCTATGGGTTCCTTGGGCAGAAGAAAATGCTGAGCTCTGATGCCTCTCTGCAGCTGGGCACCCCAACCCATAGGCATGGCAGCACCACGTGCAGCAGGGAAGTCTTGAGGAATGGCTCTCTGGAGCCTGCACCAAGCACTAAAGTAGCATCGAACAATAGGGAGACCAAGAGCAACCAACAGTCCTTCTGGCCATTGTTTGTGTCCTAAATACCCTCACTCCTAATCTTACTAGGCTAAACCAGCAAGCCCCTCCAAGTTGCTCCCACCAGTGAAACATTTGCTTCAGCAAGACCAGAGTGAAGAGGTCAAGCTTTGGAACATTCCTTCCCTTGGCAGCATTCCCAGGAGGAAGGCTGCAAGAAAAGGCCCCAGTGGAGCTTCTGTTTACTGAGAACATAGTACATATTATGTTGATCATTCAGCTTCTGCCTTCTCTCCCTTCTCTGCCATGCAGTTTCTGAAAAAGGGCTTCTTCTGCTCTGCTTCATCTGTGGGCTAAGGTGGTTTGTCTCCAGTAGTCTGATTATGTACAGCTTAATTATCTACTGACTAATTGCACTTGCCTTCTTGAAGGTCTCCAGGTAACAGGAGTACTGCTTTCTTTTTGCTCATTGGGCCGTGAAGGTAACCAGTTTGTCTCATCCTTTCTGGTACTTTCAGACAAAGGGCCTTTCAAAAGAAAAAAATCCCAAACAGATATTCTAAGTAATCCCTCTTTCCACACCCCAAATAATACAAATATATGTGTGTGCATATGTCCATCCTAGAGTCACCTCTTAATGCACTAACTTGACTGTACTGCCCTGAGAGATTTACCTCTACCCAGAGGGAGGAGCAGCCTGCTCACCTTCCAAGTGATCTATTAAAAGGAATTTTCAGGAATGCAGGGTTAATCCTTACAGCATGCCTGCAAACATCTTGAAACAGCAGCACAAATGAGGGTATTGTCACTCATCATACACGGGTCAGTGTTACCACCTTTCACCCAGGGATGGGCAGCTCTCACCCAGGGGAATTGTTTGCCTATTCCCTGTCACAAAGCAAGCACGGCATACTGGATGACACAAACTAGAGACAGAAATTTGTGCTGCAGTAGAACAAGGAGCACATAGTTTGATTACTGCATCTCCAAGATCAAGCAGCAATATGAGACAGATTAGTAACCAGCTCACTTACATGCCTGTATGTTCACTTGGATCATTCTCCTTTCAACACTTATGTAAAATGGGAATCACTCGAGAAACTGAGCATTTCCAGGCAGAGGTCCCTGAGCCAACAGAAGTGCAGGTGATGCAATGCAATAGTCTCACAGCCACACATCTCTATTTGGGAATACCTGGCATACCAGTGCACTTCTAACTGCATCTGGTCTCAGCAGACTCCAATACCTTCATAGATACTCTTTTTGGGTCAGCCATAGCTTGGAAGAGACACAGTACAACAACAGGCAGAAAAATGACTGCTCTGAGGATCCACATGAATTATGAACCCAATAGAGACCCAAATCCTGTTGAGAAAATTGTTAGGAAAAACAGGCTCTATGTGGAAATGACAGAAAGTGAGCAAGTAGATTGGCACTCTTTCATATTTTCTGTCACAGTTACTTACCAAAACCAGCTGCACAGGCTTTTGCACTGTGTCTATCCACCAAGCAACACACATGGGCCAAACCAACAGGAAAAAGGCAGAAACTGTGGTAAGAGCATCTTTCCCTTTTTGGAGTATCAGGAGATAATACCTGCCTGCCATAGGAAACTTGTCTTTCTGAAACCTGAGTTGACCCACAGCTTGAATGGCACAGCATAGGCTGGTCCTGAAAACTAACTTCTGGTCAGACAAGCAGGGCATCAAATATTGATCTTTCCCATTTCATAACAATTGCAGCTAAACAAAGTTGTAATTTAGGGGTTACAGCAGAATCACAGGTTAACAGTTAGACTTGATGATCTTAAAAGTCTTTTCCAACCTTGATGGCTCTATGAAAATCCATGTAAAAGGCAGTGACTGGTCAGGAGATATGAAGGGTGATACAAAGATGTTTTTCAACTAAAATGATCCCATTGTGTTCTTAAAATAAATAAATAAATAAATCTCCTCCAAATGATTCCTCAAATTCCCCCAAAGAGGGTCTGCTAGAATCTTTTTTTGAAAATTGATTCTGGCAGACAAAAATTCGAGTAAATCTGTGCTATTCTACTCAGATAAGAAAAGCCCCTTCATATATCTTCAGCACCAACATAGGGCACCAAATTCTTTCTTGTAAAGAGTTTATCTGCAAAAACAGACTCAGAGAGGGAAGGCTTGCAATTAGACTGTATCTGTCAGGTAGTTTATTTCTGTGAGAAACTAAAACTAAGCCATAGCACCCCTCTGAAATTTATACTGTGAAAATAGAAAGCATCTAATCAAGCAACAAATGCTTTATTTGCTCTCATGCCTGAAGTTGAGCAGAGTTACTCTTACAAAATGCCACTGCTGCAGAAAATAGAAATTACCAAGGAAAAAATTACGACACACATGGGAAGACAATGCCAAGTAGCTGAGAGAAATGGGTAAATAAAGGCAATTATCAAATGCAGTATGAAAAGACAAAAGCTTCCATTTAATACTCTGCTTTTGCACTAGTCTTATCTAGACACATCATGTGTTGGTACTCAATGAAGTTAGAGAAGATTTTCAGCTCTTCTCAGCACTTGGGCACTGATATTTATTTCAGAAATAAAAGGGCCTTGCAATTAATTTGCAAGGCTGTACATGGTTAATTTTTGATGCCTTGTAAATGATAACTATGAAAGCAGATGTTAAAGGGAAATCAATACTTTATTATACAATAATTGCATCTGCAAGTTTAATGTTCTTTGTAAGACTCCAAAAGAATGGAAGAGGTTGGAAGGTCAAATGATGCAAATGGTGGCTGCATGACCTAGAAAGTTATCAAGAATGTGAGGCCTAGTAAAATGTCCAGATGTCATTAAAATATTTTTAAAAATCCAGCACTTATTATAGAAAGCAAACTGTGACTACATCTGTCTAGATGACACTTTGGCCCAGTATAAACCTAGGCACACTTATAATTGAAATGGCTGTTTCGTTATTCATCCAAGAGCTTTGATTATTCCTTTGCCTGAATGATTTGCTTCTCTCAGGAACAGCATTTCAGCTCTGTCCCCCTTCATCTTCCCCTGGCTCACTCCCCAGTTGTTCCAGCTTTCAACATAGGAGTCAGCTAGGAGCTACCGTTAGGGTTATAAGCCCTGGAGACAGGATATAGCTGAAAAATCATTCTTCCAAGAATTTCTGGGTCACTGTCTAATTGATACTAGCATTAGCATGCTTCATATTCATGTTCCAACTCCACAGGCAGTACTTACTCTGTACCCAGCCATGTGGGACTGCTCTAGGCAGTGAGTGGGAACCCAAAGCAATGCTACTGTATCAGGCTAAGAACGCACCAGCCCCAAGAGTTTTACAATAGCAAAACAGAGAAAAAGAGTCTTTCTTCCACTGTGGTCATCAGAGTGCAGCAGCACATTCCTCTGGTTTTTATTACACACTTTTAAAAAGAAATATTCCATGTTACTTAGAGCTTATTAATTTGTAAAGAAACCACAAGTTATTTCCTTACATCATTATGGGGTTTTCATTTTTTTAAAATTCTTACAGGCTATGAAAATCCAGGGACTTCAAAGAAAATGAGTTTAAAACTCCGTATGTTATAAAAGGAGTCCAGACCACATTCACAAATAAGATATCTTTTGCTAATAGCAAAGTATTTCACAGGTTGTATTGTACCTTATACTTCGTTGACAAAATGAATGAGAAGTGAGTAGTGATTCATAAAACAATCTGTACATTTAACGCACAATAAAATAAGATAGTATTGCACAGCTTTCTTGGAGAGCCAAAAGGCGGTGCCTTGTGATCAGCAAACTAGTCAAATAAAAACCCAGCAGGAGGGGGTGTAATGCTGAATTCCTGCAACCACTCCCAGTGATTCATCTCTTCTCCAGCAACATACCCAGTCAGCACATCCAAAATGCAATAGGAAAATTTAGTGCATGCCCCTGCCCCCTCACTCCCCCAAATGGATAAAAAAAGGACACTATGTGCATATGTTCACACATGTGGTGTGCATGAAACACTTCCCTGTGAAAGGATGTTCATTTCTGTGCTACTGTAAGAAATTCGATTTGGCTGCCTACAGACAGGTCAGAGGGAATCTGCCTCAATACTTCAGCCATATGTTGATGGAGGTGGTTCCAGGAATTTCGTTTTTCAGGATAAAGCTTAGCCTTTGCTGAACACAGCAAATATCCCAACAAATCTCCAAAAATAGGAATCCTGGCACACTGAAATAGACTCTCTTCCCTTTTTGCTCAATGATACATTTTTCTGGCACTTGCCCATGATCAGCATGATGTAAGATACATGCATTTATGAAGAAGTGACACATTGTTGCTTGACACCCGTAAGCAAGACATGCAAAAGGAGTAACCTCATGTATACTGGAGAATTGACAATGGCAAAAAAGAATTTATTTCTCCAGCATTTCAAACATGACCTCACTCAAAACCATTAAGGGTGAAGAGCTGTACCTGTATGTTCCATAAACCCTGCCTCATCGAAGATGCTTCCCTCAGCACCTTGTAACCTGCAGATGTAGTCAACGCAGAGAACAGAAGTGAACCCATCAACTCTATTCCCAAACTTTCCCAAAGGTATTGCCAACACCCAGGATACACTTTCTAAAGACAAATAAGCATCCAGATAGTCACCAAGCTAAGTATCCTGGCTGTGTGAGTCCTGTTGAAAACCCACCCAGGAGTACTTTGGAAATTTTGCTTCTGTTGTGAACCCTACTGACAGCCTATCCTGAATGTGAGCTATAGAGGGATAGCTTTTCCAGATCTGAACACAACATAAATGTCACTTTGTGAGTCCAGGCAATGAAATTCAAGGCTGAATTCTAAGAATAACAACAAAACACCAAAAAAACCCCAAATCAACCGTAAACAGGAATAAATAGACTTGCTTACCCCCAAACCTGCCTTTCTTCAGGGACAGCATCTACCAGTCTTACCCAGCACCTTCACAGTTGTCTGTACGTCTGAGGATCCAGTCCAGGCTGA
>NW_008687489.1:90392-91806 GCF_000695815.1 Acanthisitta chloris | reverse complement strand
TGAAAACCTGTTAGCTGGGACAATTCAAAACCTATGATTGAAAATGTGTCCCTCTGATAATGAACATCTGTACTTCAGTCAAACACTGAACTGTATATACACTTACTGGAGAGCACAAGAACTCTGTCATTCAGCCAGTTATGGAATAGCAAGAGCTTATCTTCGAGCGAGTCCACAACATATAACCAGCATCGCTGCCTGAAGAAAAGGCAAGGTAAACACCAGAATGGGCTTTCTATTCTTCTGCACAATGAAAAACACAAGGGCATCTTATCATCCACAAAAGGTGTGGGAGGAAATGAGATTAGCTTTATAAATGCAATGTCCACCAGGAATAGCTAGTTAGGCACATTATTTCCTGCTGCCAAAACACTAGGCCGGTTTCAGACTGTGGAACAGCTAAACACATTTCAAGGATGCAAGCAAAGCAGATTTGGTCATTAGGTGTTTGATCTCAACCGCAAGAGTGAGCTGGGAAGGAGATGGAGACAGGTGCTGGAAGGGGTGCCCAAACCCTACCATAACCAGCCATGTCATCACAAGCTACTTGTTCAATAATGGAGACTACAGATGCAGCTTAAGATATGCAATTCAATAAACCCTGCAACCATCCTACAGATCAATTCTCACATCCTATGGATCAATTCTCACAACACTGTTTCTTCCCAAATGGTGTTAAGGATCTCAGGACGTGGTCTCAGAGATTTCAGGATATGGTCTCTAACTGTATTTCTCAGGTACACACATTTTTATTTCCCCAGACACTGAAGAAGTGCCTCCAGTCCCTTCCAGGCAGATGATGAAGTATCACCAGCTATTGATGCAATCATAGGCATGTTTTGGTCCTGGAAAAGCTGCTGTAAGGACATCTCATTTAACTGCATGTACTGGACATAGCAGTTTGGCAGGGAAAGATGCTACAAGCAACAGGAAAAATGAATATTGCTGAAGGAAGACTGCCCCCAAAGTCATTCTGACAGTACGTAAGATTTTGTCTTGACATGCCCAGGCAAGGCTCCTCATATCATCTCCCTGAAATGAGACAATAAGAACACCCCTAACAGACAACTATACTATTCCTCAAGCATTTGCCAAGAGTGTTGTCTGAGAGAATAAACTGAACAGTGATGACTATGTACTGCTGGCTAGCTAAGACATGCTTAAAGAATACCAAGTATTTGAAGGAACATTTCAATGGGTTTTCTATGGTTTGCCACAGCACCTGACAGTGTCACACTGGGATGATCCTCAAGGAACTGACTATGCCACCTCAAGGATGACTTTGAAGTGGAAAAGGAGCACAAGAGCAATTCTCACTAGAGCCAGTTGCTAGTCAGTCCTCATATGAACCAGCTACAATTTGGCCAGAAGAAACAGATGCTCCCCATGAGACTGAATTGGAATGGAGATTAGA
>NW_008687489.1:87600-90371 GCF_000695815.1 Acanthisitta chloris | reverse complement strand
CCTGCTACTGACATGTGGAGACATACATCTCAGTGAGAAGATACATACCCATCATCCTTAGCAGAGTAGGATGGCTTTATCCCAAACACAGAAAAGTTAAGAGGGAAGAAGTAAATAATTGCTTTTTAATGAGATGACACATGCATGCAAACAGATTCCCAAACAGACTGCCCTGAGTGTTAAAAATAATCCTTTGGATTTCTTAATAGTTCAAAGAGTACCTTACTAAACATGTCATTTAAATGAGGAACCAAAGCAATGATTTTTTTTCCTACATTCTTGTGGGTTTTTTTGAGTCTTTGGGGTTCATACTTTCAAGTTCTCTCCAAAGCCTTGGGACCTCGTGATTTAATGAAAGATAAAATTGCCACGTAACATCTTGACTTCAGAAGCTTGAATTTTAACAAAACATAACTACTGCCAGGCTAATGACAGGACTGTAATAGCTAGGCCCTCTCAAATTTGGTGCAAACACCACCTGTTGAGCAGATGCCTCAGACTGGAATTTGGGCAATATTTCTTTGCCATGAAGTCTCTTCCATGCCACTCTGAATGAGAAAAGAACATCTACTTCAGCTCACAGTAGTCTGGTTTCTGTCGTTCTTTTGTTGCAACTTTACCGCTGGTGCTGTCATCTCAAATTTGGCTGAAATTATAGATTTTTGTCAAATAAGCTTTCCCAGCTACAGTTACAAGAACCAACACATTCCTATGACTTTAAAGTAAAAATTCCTGAGGAAAGAGTTATTTTGGAACAAATACAGGCTTCTGCAGTGCTGAAGAACTAGAGAACTTGGAGGCTGAGCAGATTATAGACAAAAGCAAAACCCACCTCAACACCATGTTGAAAAGTAAACATGAGGAGGGTGGTGGGGGTAGAAAAGGGGGGGAAGGGAAACTTAAGGCCATTCTAAATTTTTCCTGTTATCTCAATATAAATATTTTTATAAACAACACATTTTTAAAGATTCACTTTTCACCACTGATTTCTAAGTTTTAAGTCTCCAGAAAGTTTTCTGCCATACTATAGATTTGTTCTACATGCTAAAGTCATAGTTCAACAATATCTAGCCCTGATGTAATTTTTTTTTTTAGAAGACTTAAAAGTATCATTATCCTCATTCCATAGGTGAGGAAATAGCTTTTGTAAATTGCTGAAGGTCACTAACCAGTCAACAGTGCAGGCTCAAGGCTCTCTTTCCCCTCCACCACACTTTACAGGAAATGGAATTAAAGAAAATTTCCAACTGAAAAATGTTATTTTTCCTTTTAAGTCCTGTCCTTAGTACCTGACCCAGAGACCACCAATTCTGTGCTCTGAAACATTTGTGAAAGGGGAGAGATATCTAAATTGAATTAGCTAGAAGGTGCTGATATCTGTAAATGAATGAAAGAAACCATTACAATCACACTTTCTTTCTGGAAGTATGGGTGCTGAGTCTCTACTTGATTTTCCTGCTTGATATAGTTGGACATGTGTTGGCCCACCAACATCCAGGCAGACTCTTTGCCAGAGTTAAAAGGAATCTCACACCCAGGAGATCCTCCTGCTCTAATGTGCTCCTTATCTTCAGGATTAACACAACACACAACGTTAAATTCAAGAAGATTTGGCACCACATCTTTGCAGAAGAATCTTCCATTCTCAGCAGCTTTCCAGCTCAAGCGATGAAAGACCTGGAGGGAGAGGTAATAAAGAAAAGTTTGTTTCTGCCAGTGATGCTACTGACCCTAATGGGAATAGAACAATAGAAAATCCTGAGTTGGAAGGGACCCACAAGGATCATCAAAGTCCAACTCCTGGCCCTGCACGGGACAGCCCCAAGAATCACAGCATACACCTGAGAGAATTGTCCAAACACTTCTTGAACTCTGGTAGTCTTGGTGCTGTGACCACTTCCCTGGGGAGCCTGTTCCAGTGCCCAAACACCCTCTGAGTGAAGAACCATTTTCTGACATCTAGCATAAACCCCTGATACAGCTTCATGCCAATCCCTCAGGTCCTGTCATTGATCACCAGAAAGAAGAGATCAGTGCCTGCCCCTCCACTTCCCCTTTTGTGAAAGCTTTAGACCGCTGTGAGGTCTCCCCTCAGTCTCCTCTAGGTTGAACAAGCCAAGTGACTTCAGCCTCTCCCTCATACAACTTCCCCTCTAGACCCTTCACCATCTTCAAAGTCCTCCTAATACTGTGCTCACCCAGAACCTTTGGCTTTCTTGCCAAATAATTGTCCTTCATTCTTCAAAACAATTAGTTGTTTTCTCTTGTCTTTCTAAACTTTTGAACCAGAATGTTCCTCCACCCTTTTTAACAGTATTTGGAGGAGCTCACAATACTTACACAGCAGAGCTCACTGGCATGAAGAGGTCACAGAAGCCTATATATCTACCTAGCATATCATCTGCTCCATGCAAAGGGACTTTTTGAATTCAAACAGTTTCAAGTGGCCCTTAAACACAAATGATTTCCAGCAAAAAGTCTGCTTTTCCCCTGAACATCAAACATTTTAAACTATCAGACGGGCCTTGTGCAGAATCTTTGCAAATACAGTTTTACATGCCATTAGGTGTTGGCTGCTCTTTGGAGTAATAAATAAATAAACAAATAAATAAAATAACAGCTTAGCATTTACAGACCACCAGTGCTGGTGGCCTCACCATCACAAAATCCTTACACATTTAAGACATCCCAAAGCAGAATGTTGGAAACACACATCAGCGAATCTCACCAAGATGTGACTGACCAAATTTGGCAAAACGTCTACAGCGTTT
>NW_008687489.1:80877-87573 GCF_000695815.1 Acanthisitta chloris | reverse complement strand
AGGATATAGGGATGATCAGAATATAAAATGACTCTAAGATTTCATGCCTTTTAACTCAAGTGGATTTCTCAAAAATTTTCTAGTCTTATTCTCTACATAGAACAGGTCAGTGCTTCCTGCATTGACCTCTATCCGTGTTTCAATATAGCAAGTTTTATGTTAGCAAATTTCTTCCACTTCCATTGCACTCTGTCTAGGGTTTTTATATCTAACATACTCAGGTTACGCTTAAAAAGGTCATTCAATTTGCAGCCAACATTGCTCCGCAGGGAGGAAGGGACACTCCCACACTTCGCTGCAGCCAGGACCCAGTGAAGGCAGCAGTGCTTGTGATTTCCTCACTGGGAACACCCTCAGAAAAACACAAGGCACCTTACTTGGAAAGGAGAGGACCGGTGGTCTTGCCAAGATCTGTTTTGCAATTTATATACGCTGACCTAGACATTTCAAGAAATGGATTTGTCTTCCCCAAGACGGGCATGGACATACTGGAGGAAGTCCAATGAAGAGCCAGTAAAATGATTTAAGGACTCGAGCATCTGTCATATGGAAAGAGGCTGAGGCAGCTTGGATTGCACAGCCTGGAGAAGACTCAGGGGATCTTCTCCATGTGCATAAATATCTGTTAGGGATTATGAGGGGCAGCAAAGAAGATGGAGCCAGGTTCTTCTCAGAGGTGCCCAATGACAGAGACTCTTCTCAGCAGTGCCCAAGAGGCAACTGGCACAATTTGAAATACCGAACACTCTATTTAAACATAGTAAAAATATTATTACTGTGATGTGGCTAAACAGTGAAACAGATTGCCCAGAAATTTGTGCGATCTCCATCCTTGGAGATGTAAAAAAAAAAAAAAGTGTACATGGTCCTGAGCAAGTTGCTCTTGTGGACCCTGATTTGAGTAGGGTTAGTCGTACTAGACAGTCTCCAGACACTAAAATTAGAGTGGTAGTCACTCTGTCACTCTAATTTTTTAACATTTTGAAACTGAAATAGGTAATTAATTATTAGTAATCCTGACTGTTAACACCCAAAAAGTACAAATGTTGGTTTATTGAGAAACCTTTCCCAACCACCTGGATAAAATCTCTCAGTTGACCTTAGAAGACCTTCCCCTCATCAGCAACTTGCAATGGAGATGATCCTTAGCCTCTCCTGCCCTACATGCTTTGCCTAGGACCAAAGCAAGCTGCCTCCTTTCATGGAAAAGCCATAATTTATGGCCATTGACAACAGGACTTAGAGGTGGGAACTGTGAATCCAGTACAGGGCAGGCAAAAGGGACAAGGAAACCAGAAGTTCAGCAACAGGAAGGTTAGGACTCAGTGGCCTGAAATTCAGTCACACCCTGTGCCATGTAGCCCATCCTGAAGTCTGGACTACACAATGCTTTAACACCTCAGCAGCTAAACACAGCTCAAGAAAATTAGTCTATCCTATTGCAATGGTGTGGAAACATGTTAAAATTAAATTCCTTCTGTGAGGTGTTTTTTAATTATTATTATTTACTCCCCAAAAGTGAGCCTTAAAAAGTCTCATCTAAGAGGAAAAACTGTCCTATTTTCACTCCCCCACCCCCACCCCACAAACATAGCTGTATTTGAAGTGCTGGCAAAACCAGGTTGCAATCAGTATAAACTAACAAAGCAAGTAGGAATTTAAGGTGCACAAGCCTTGCCCTGATGAAGGCAATTATTAGGTCAGCCCAAGAAAAATTGATGAACCTAACATAACACTCCCAAAAGGATCGACAGTCTTCATATAAATTTTGGTCCTGGCTCCTATAAAACCATTAACATTTCTTAGTATTGTAATTTACAGCCTGATGATGCACTGAATCATATTTTAATTTATCTGGAAGATATAAACAAACACTCTTGGGTGGAAATTAATACCTGATCTTTGTCTACCTCTTGTGGTATAAAAATCCAGAGAGGAATTACAAACAAACAAAAAAAAAAACAAACAAACCCAAAACATAAAAGAAATTCATTGCCCAACTGATGAGCTTGTCAAATACTTCCAAGAAGAAAATTAGTTCTAGGAAGCCTAGAAGGTCTTGCTGTGAAAATGCATGCTAGGGTATAAGCAAGGTGAAGATTTCTGTAAGTATGCGTCATGGATGGAATTTCTTTTCATACACAAGTGAAAGACAAATAAAGAATTAAATCAAAGCCTCACCTCTTCCATTTTCCTAATGTCAATTCTTCTGCAAAATATTTCATGCTCTTGTACGAATTTTGTGTTTAGAGAGAAACCTGTGATGCATTCTAACCTAAGGAGAAAAAAAACGCAAGGAACGGACATGAGCCTCTCCTACGCAACAAGAGCTCTTCCACAAAAAAACAACAGCTACATGTAAGTTCAAGTATAGTAAAAGTGGAAGATATACAGTTATGGAGAGGAGAATCATAAATGCAGCTGGCATGCTGAGAGAACATCTGTACACTTATTGTACCACAGTTCATCAGCTGTTTATTTCAGCAAATACCAGACTCAAAGCAGAAATGGGAAGAACGTGAACATGAAACAGAATTTGCTCAGATATAAAGAATCAGATGGTAGATCCATGGTCGAGGCTAAACAAGAAAAGCAAAGAGATTCTCAAAATGAGACAGAAGGTCTATCTAGGCTTCAAATGGAGCGAATCAATGTAGCCCAGACAAGGCTCATGGCTCTCATTAGTTCTGGTCTACTTTTATATAAACCCCAAACTTTCTTCTGTGGTTGCAGCAGTAATCCAAAAAGTGGCTGCAGTCCCTGTTTAATGTAGGAACAGAGGCTTGTCCAAAGAGAAACAGAATTTGTGCAACTTCAGTGTCTTTATGGGCTTTTAAGAAAGCCTGACAATTTGGATTCTAGAGTAGAAATTCAGGTCCTGCTTAAATAATCTACCTTGAATATAAACCCCAAACTTTCTTCTGTGGTTGCAGCAGTAATCCAAAAAGTGGCTGCAGTCCCTGTTTAATGTAGGAACAGAGGCTTGTCCAAAGAGAAACAGAATTTGTGCAACTTCAGTGTCTTTATGGGCTTTTAAGAAAGCCTGACAATTTGGATTCTAGAGTAGAAATTCAGGTCCTGCTTAAATAATCTACCTTGAACATTGGATTGGAATAGGTTGCTCAGGCAAGTGGTGGAGTCACCGTCCCTGCAAGTGTTTAACAGGTGTCTGGATCTGGCACTGGAAGATATGGTTTAGGGTTTACAGTGGAGTGACAGGTCAATGGTTAGACTTGATGAACTTAAAGGTCTCTTCCAACCGTGATGAATCTATGATGTTACCATCACCCAATAAACTGGAGAACCAGCAAGATCACTGGAGCATATCAACCAGAGGGAAAAAAACCCCACACTTCAGTTACATAGATTCTTTTCTGCACAACCAACTCAATATTGTGGAGTCACTTCTTTTTGCTGTAAATTTAGCATTCTCTAGCACTCAAGAAAATGTTCATACACATATTGCCAAAGGAATGGCTTGAAGGAACACCATCCTACCAAAACAAGAGTCTTGCCTTTAAAACTACACTTACATTAAATGGCCTATCAGTCCAAATTCTTCTCTTGCTCTAACCCTGAGTGTCACAGACCTTTGTACGGTGGACTTAAGCCCACAGTAAATATATGGCTAGAGAAAGAACTCTACCACATAAATACCTTTTGATATATAAAAAGAATTTAGACAGAACACAGGAAACAAGTGAAAAGAAGAAATAGTTCACAAGACAGAAAATAGAGCAACATTTGGTCACCCTCAAACTACAGTGAAAAAGTGCAACATAAAAGGTGATACCATATACGAGTTGATTTTGTGGCCAGTGCCAATTTTTTTTTCTAAAATTGATTGCAGATCACAAGAGATTTACTTTCATTGCATCCTACACACTGTGCCATGGAAGTCAGTCCAAATGCATAAGCATTTCTACTACACTCCTCATCATGCTGTGGGTGGTAAGAAACAAACTCTTCTGAAAAGACTAGAAAGTATCCAATTTCATATGAGCAGAAGCAAATGACAGCATTAACTGCACCACACCAGAGCCCCCAAACAGCTGGGAAAGTCACTGGCAGGACTACTGCGAAAGGAGATAGGCAATACAAACGCTACAGCTAAGGAAATGGAATATTCTGATGGATGGTAAGGAACCAGAGAGATATGACTCCTGGACAACCAAGAGCAGACAGCAAAGGAGACCTCCACGTGGGATTTTTCAAGAAATTAAAGGGGAAAATACAGGGTTCTCCTAAGGAGGAGCAGACCAGAAGTGTGCAAAAACATAGCTATGTCCAAGTTGTCCTTTGTACACCAGCATCCCATAGAAAGAGGCACAATCTCTCCTTATGTGCTAATCTCTTGATGGCCAGCACTCACATTCAGATAGGAACAGACAGACAAATAAGATTTCATCACCAACTCAAAAAGTCATTATAAAATTTGCTAAGGAAATTGCAAACCCAAAATGGAAGCCAGCTGAGACCACAGCCTGCAGGGTCATGTATCATTAGCACCAAGTGAACCAAGTCCAAATGTCCAGCTTACTGTTCAGAAGGAAACAAAAGCACTACTATATATGTAGGCAAAGCATCATCTTTTTCTAATCAAATGTTTCTTAGGTCTGAGTTCAAAAAAGCACTCAAGCATGTGCTTAAGGCTCTTTTTTTTTTCTCAGAACACAGCTCAAAGCACACATTTACCTGTAAGCACTTGCTAACAGCTGTGAATAACAGTTAAAACCATAACTAAAATCTTCTGAGAAAAAGGTGTTACATAAAAAAAAAAAGAAAAAAGCTAAATGTGATAATATGTGATTGCCCAACACATCGCCTTATCTCTCTGCTAGGAATACTGTGGAATAAACAATGCATAATACAAGACTGCTGCCAGACTAAGATGGCCACAGACATTAGACCCAAAAAAATATATAATCAGCACAGCAGCATATTCTTGGGTTTATCTATGGCATTTCCACAGACCCAGTAAAAACAAATTAGACCACCTCCAGGTTTGAACCCATTCTCAGCAATACAACTTCCAAAAGGGATCTTTTGCAGGAGCCTGAAGTGAAAGTTATGACCCCATTTAGTGCCATTCACTAATGGCAGTAAACATGACACAGTTTTCACACCCCAGCTCAGCCCTGATGCCTGCTTGCAGTACATTAATAATCCTGTCAGACCTGTCAAGGGGATGCAACACTTGCTGTTCCGATGATGCTCTGTCCCTGTCTCCATGCAAACACTTTGTCTTTCATCACCAGCAGAATTGTTTTCCAGCATTTCTGTTTGACTCAGTGACTTCTGATCTCTGGCCTAATATTCCATTCACCCTTATCAAACACCACCCCCCTCCTCCCAAATCTGAATAATTAGCTAGAAAGTTGCTGGCCAACAAATCAAAAAGGTTGCAAGGGCAAACTGTCATTAATCTTATTGTGTGATTAATACAAGTTGACTTACATCCTGAGGAGGCCATGTTATTTCCCTGGGAAATATCCTTCTGCACCAGTTATTCTTAGGTGTTATTTCTGATTAATTATGCTCTCGCTCCATTAGAAAACTGATGGCCAACTTTGCATCTGTCTCTTTGCTTTGTATCTTACAAAGACAGTGGTTATAAAAAATTCATAGGAATGAATGAATAGATGGTCAGTGTGTCCGAGGAGGTGTGGCAGCTCAGATTTGCTGTTCTGTGAGTATAAAACTGAAGGTCACAGAAGCATCACTTGACATAGAACCTAATCTTACCAGGTAGAGGTGCAGCTTTTCACTCACAAAACTGCATCTGCAGTGTAACACGGTAGAATTATTTAGAATTCCATGAAAAAATACCAGATGCATCCCCAGTTTTATGAATGCAAATAGCCCGATTGCAACCAAGGGGAATACTCACGTGTTTAAGTTAGACACATGCATAAGCAAAGGCAGGAACAGAGCCCTAGCTATAAATATTTATGCCTGCAGTACAACACAGCCTGAGAAATGCATTCACAAAACAGACTATAATGCAAGATCCTGACAATACGGTTTACTCCATAGAATTTCAATGGGAGGCTCTCCTTTCTTGGATCCCTTTGAAAACCCCAGTCTCTTATTTTAATAAAGCCACCACTGTCATTTCAGCAACCTTGGCCAATAGCACCCAAAAGAAGTCAAAAGAAAGAAAATACAGTAAAAAATAATAAAAATAATTTGTTACTGCCAATGTAAAAGTCTTTTAAGATTATGTTTTAGCTCATTTATTGATTATTAAGCAGAGTACTAAAAGGATCTGACCTTGGAGCACTAGCATACATCTTCAACTAAGATTAGCACAAATCAAGCAAACTCCCACCTCTCTCTTCCTTAGAGATTTAAAATTAGATTTGGGTGACTAATGCAGATAAAAATATTCATTTGCTTCAGCCATACAATCTGGTCTCCTGGCACAAACATTTGCAGAAAACAAATGTCAAAGCAAATGCCATTATTTACTTTGGAAGAATATTTCTATACATCCAATCACAGTTTTGAAACACCAGCAGGTGACTTATGCAGCCAATCAGAAGTAATCTCTCTCATACTTGAAACAGTCAATTCACAGAAGAAGAACATTTTGGTAAAATTTCATCAGATGCATTTGAACTCAGAATACATAAAACTGAAACCAGAAAAGTACTGTAGAAGAAGAAAAGATGGACTTAGTCAAAACAAATACCT
>NW_008687489.1:75908-80864 GCF_000695815.1 Acanthisitta chloris | reverse complement strand
CTTCAGTTCAAAGGATTTTGGATCAGGCCCCTCCAGTTCAGTTCAGTTTTAAAGACTCGCACAGACTTGGGGACATCACACTGCAAGCAGATCTAACGCACTTGGACTGTTATAGCATTGCAGGATCAAGTCTTGTAGAGCATCAAACACAAGTTGTAATTAAAATAATTTACATGCTGATAGCAAGTCATCTAAAGCAAGCACATTAGGTTCCCAGCATGGATTTCAATTTGCCTCAAAATTACTCAAGGATAGGAGCTCATATTTATCAACATCATACTAGTTAGCCTCAGAAAAAACGCAAGACCCAAGTGACAGCTATTTGATTGGAAGAAGGTGGGGGTGACTATTACTTGGTAGGTATTTATCTTTACTTGCCGCCTGGATTCATCACGAAGGCAAAAATCTATGCTGTGTATACGCTACCAACAAACATGCCATTGGCTGCAGTAAAAACAGGCTGATTTGCTTTTCCCATATGGAAGTATGCATGATGCTCCACAAGCATAGCAGCTTGGTAATCCCTGGTGTGATCTGACCTAATGGGAGTCAATCTCAACGTATGGACCCTGTCCTCGCCCTGCCTTGCACTCCTCAAGCAACCCAGTCCTGGATGGAGCTGTGCTCTGCTGGCTTTCTTCTTCACCTTGATGCTGTTTCTTCACAAGCTACAGCTGCTAAGCCAGCCTTAAAATCCAGGCAGTTGTCCTCTCCAGAACAAGCCACATAGGTGGATCTTTCAGCTATTAAAATCATAGAATCATAGAATTTTAGGGGTTGGAATGGACCTTACAGATCATTTAGTCACCCCCCCCCCTGCCATGAGCAGGGACATCTCCCCACTAGACCAGGATGCTCAAGGCCTCATCCAGCCTGGCTTTGACCACCACCAGGGTCAGGGCAGCCACAACTTCCCAGGGCAATGTGCTCCAATGTCTCATCACCCTTGCAGTAAAAACATTTTTTTAATATCCAACCCAAACTTCCCCTCCTTCAAACTGAACCTATTACCTCTCATCCTATCATTGCAGATCCTAATAAAGAGCCCCTCCTTCTGGCTCCCTTGTAGGCCCCTTCAGATACTGAAAAATTGTTGTAAGGTCTCCACACAGTCTTCTCTTCTCCAGGCTGAAGAGCCCCAAGTTCCTCAGCCTGTCTTCATAGGGGAGATGCTCCAGACTCCTTATCAACTTCATGGCCTCCTCTGGACTTGTTGAGATTAACTCCAGTGGGTCCTGAAGCAAGCACCGATCCCTCTACAGGACCACCTTTATCCCAACAAGTGACAGTGGAGATGAAGGGAGCTGTGTGAGAATGAACTGGCATGTCAGAATTCCCATTTCTCTGTCTGTAGGTAAAGTGCCTCAGAGAAAATTGGCTGATGATGAAAAAAACACCACAGAACACCATCAATATGACTGCAACATTTTCTAATAGCCATGCATATTACCTACAAAATTAAAATATATTTCTGTTAGTGTATCTGGTTCAAGCATTCAAAAACTCATGAGTCTATCTCAACCAAAGTATGGATTCTTGTTTTATGAAAAGATGGAGACAATTTGTTTCTTTTTTTACTTAGGAGCAGAGCAATTGCTGAAATATCTATGAATTTTGGGTGTTCGGGTTCTTTTTTGTTTGGTTGGTTTTTTCCACTTTGGAAATTAATATTTTAAGGTCATAAACTACTCCAATACTTATCCTCGCTAACGTTACAGTGCAAGTGGGTGGATGCTCAGGGTGATTCCTACTCACACAAGTCAACTACCTTGTCTCTGACAGACACATTGCGACAAGTTTAACTGCAAACATTTGAGGAGTTACCCTACCCAGGAACCCAGCTCCCAGAGGTAACCGTGCCTGCTGCAACATCAACAGATTGGAGCATCTCTGCTGATGTTTCTGAGACTCCAGCACAGAGCTTGGAGTCTCCTCTTACAAGGACAACAGTTAAATTTTAAAATTGAAACCCAATGCTGACTGACAGAGACAAAAATTCAAACTTCCTAGATTCTTTTCTGGAGCCTGTGCTCTTGGACTTTTCTAAACAGGACATAGAAGTCTTAATGAATCTCAAAGCTCATTCACTGTAACAATTTCTTTGCTTCTCACATCAGTAACATCAAAGTTTGTGTTTAAAATTTTGCAGCAGAGTTAGCATCTTGAGCCTCGTTTACTTACTGAGCTGACAAGTCATTTAATTTTTGCATATCTGGGAAAGGAAAAGTTCATATGTTGTCCTAAACTTACCAAGAATAATGTTTTAAAAAACTAATTCTGAGGATGGCATCTGAAAACAGCGGATCAGGAGTGAAAGATATTAGCCTAGACTCAAGGCTTTAGCTGGAATAACGTGTGTTCTCGATCTCCAAGGATTGTGTAGTCAGAAGGGAGATATCTGGCTAGATGGGATTTTGCACATCTGTCAGCTACATCAGAGATCCAAATGCAAAAGCCAGCATGTAAGAACATTATGTGGATTTGTGACCCTCTCCTGAGGATTTGGGGTCCATAAACCAATGAATGGATTACAAAGAAACATAGTTATAGTATTTTCATCTGTGACAAATACTGCTGCAACTCCAGAGTGGCTCACAGTATTTAAAGGAAAACTGTACCCATTCTCCATTCGTCCAGAGTGGCTCACAGTATTTAAAGGAGAACTGTACCCATTCTCCACACACAGGCCCTGCGAAAAGGCAAAAGGCAAGCACTGCTCAGCACGGTGAAACTGGAAAATGTATGTTAAAATTGGTTTAGCATCTGAATTGGAAACTCCAGAGTTTTATGGCCAGAACCAGCATAGTATGGGAGGTTTTTCCTCATTCATATTTCTTCTGTATATGAATTCATGTAGAAGAGTCACGGGTTGTATACCCTGAACCACATATTAGACACGAGCAACAAAGCTAACCAGAGGGGTTGGAGTTCCTCTTTCTTGACTCAGAATCAGATGACATTTAATAAGCAAACCACATGAACTTTTTCATGGATATTTCCTATCAATCCATTTCATGCCTCCAAAACTCTGCTTCAAATAAATTAGCAGGAGAACTGCTGAGCTTCAGATCTATTTGGTTGCTTTCAGGGAAACCCAGAAAATAGCAAGAGCACATGAAACTGAACCACTAGATGTGTTGCAGATCAGAATTTCAAAATGTCCATCTCGAATTCAGCAAGTTTGCTGCATTTACCCAGAGAAAAGCTGTGAAACTAAAATTCTAAGAGATTTTAAAACACCTAACAGTGCTCAAACTACAAGGGAACACACATGAAACAGTCAATTTCTGGTTGAAATGAGACAACTAAAAACTAAATCTGGTACATAGAGGTGAGTGAGACAATAGCATTCCCCAGTTCATGCAAAGCTGTTCATGCTCAGAGGCACATGCATTGGTGACCACCTTTCCTTATGAAGGTGAGCCCAAAATATCTCCAGTGCTTTGCACGCCAGGTCCAGCTTTCACTACTCTGCACATTAGGGAGTGAGTTGCTGAGCAGTGTCCTCTCTTGGTTTCTCCAACATGGTAACCATTAATTCATCTCTCCATAAACCTACTGAAAAAATCACATCCTCCCCACTGATCACCTTTCTTTTCTTTGCAAAATCTGTGCCTTTTACAGTCACAAAGATTATATTCTGACCAACCTGCACACCACAAAATTCTTTCCTTACATTAATTTTCCCTTCCAAGCATAATGATACACACAGGCCCCTAACAAAGTACAAGGCATACCAGATGAACAGTAGTTTGCTGGAGATCTCCAAGGGTTTTACTCACCAGTGTCAAGCACATCACTGTACAGATAGTTTACACTTGAAAAACTAGGAAAGCAACACATGAACTTACTTATTTAGCCACACAATGTAAAAATGTTTACTTGATCCACTGGACTATTCTATGTAAGTTCTCAATCAGAGGGTTCTTTGCTTCTGTGTTCTCAGAAGGGTGGCACCGTTAGAAAGAGTCCTATTTGTTTCCTTCAGATCTTGTTTGCAAACGCAGTCATTTTAATTTGAAGCCAGGACTGACACTATTTGTACCATGACAAGACATTATCTGTTGGTTTTTTTCTGAGTTCACCTGTTTATGTTTAATAATAATGCTCTTTTATAGCTCATGATGGGCTAGAGAATTCCTAAACCATTCAAAATACTTTAAAGTTCTTTTGGGACATAGCCAGATACTTAATATTGTATTACATTTTATAGTTGTCACTTAATCAAGCTATTTAATATTATAGTACATTTTAAAACTGTCACTTAATCACATTTTCTTGACCCTTTTATGTGAATTAAAGATCACCATACATAAAAAAATGGCATGCTTTAGTTTAAATAGATTCAGTATGTCCAGTTTGACAGTTACGTCTGAGACATTAAAAGAATTTTCTGTGATTAATGTGACCCCCACACGTTATGTAGTATAATGTTCCATTTCTTCAACCATTAGAGGAAACAGCATTAGACAGAAGGAGCCAAAACTCATCTGACTGTATGTAAAGCTCAGAAAGCCTAAAGATAATGTACAGCCCTGCCTGGTGTACTGTGAGACTGAGTCAAACCAACTATTTTCTTTTTCCTTACAACTCAAATCAGAGGAAAAAAGTTTCAGTAATAACACACTAAACCCACACTCCACAACGAAAGAAAGCACCTTACTGCAGCTTGCTCGGGAAAGGAATAAATGCACTTTATGTCACCATGACAGGTGAGCAGGACTATCTGTGTTTAGTATAACTGATCGATAACATGCATTCTAATCTTCAGAAAAAACTTACATACGCATTTACTCACAAGAGCAAAAAAGTACATAAGGCATGTCCATCTTCAGAACCATTTATAATAGCAATCATCATCATTTTATGTGGTTGATCCAGAACTGCATCATTGAAAGATTTTATGCTTTTAAGTCATACATAGTAAATTACCTTCTCCTATAGGCACGTTTAAAA
>NW_008687489.1:67201-75891 GCF_000695815.1 Acanthisitta chloris | reverse complement strand
CGATCCTATTTAATTCATTGAACTCTAATTGCTCTTCCTTTGTATCTTAATCTCAAATCAGATGTACCACATTTGTTAACAGCTGTGACTATTAGTGCCGCCCATTCTTAGAACATTCTGTGTGCTTTTCTTGATAGTTTAATTAGAATAAATACCCCTTTTAATCCATGAAGTGGGATATAGTACAATAACATTGATCTTTCATTTGACAGCAAATTTGTTTGATAACAGAATGGGGTTTAATGCAACCAAATCAGCAACAGTAATTCATTTTGGATAGTCAATTAAAAATAGTGTGTATACAGTACCTCTGCAAACAAGGAACAGTGGGCTAAAATAAGCAAGTCACGAAAAGAGCCTGCACAGAAATCAGGATGTTGATGGAGAAGAATACTTCAGAATTATTTACAAAAACTGCCAATGAAATGCATGTGAGTATAAAAGTGTCTCTCACCAAAAATATGGTCACCCTGGGAAAAGAAGTCAATTAACAGGGTCTACTCAACAGAAATTTACTCATTTACTCCAGTAGGATATTTTGTTAACCTAAATTTTGCACACAGGACAGGTTTCCCCTTCTCCTGGGAGAAGTGAATCAGATTTTGCACTGCATTACCAGAAGCTTGGGAAGAAGAAACCTCCCCCTTCCTCCAAGAGCAGTTCCAACTGCTCTTGTCCACCAGCCACACTGGCAATGGCACTGCATCTGATAGCAGCAGAGCTTCAACATTTTGGGGCTACAGCTTACCTATGTTCCATTTCTATGACACTGAATAAAGCATCTAAAAATTAACATAGAATCATGAAGAGCAGAATAAAACTAGATACACACTTTACCCTCCATCCAAAAGAAATTATAGCCATATAGACTAACTGAAGAGCTCGATCAAAACAAGGTGCAGAACCTCCAAATTCATACACCTTTCTGTTGTATTATGGATGTCACAGGTATCAACTCACCAGCGTTGGACAGTGCTTGAATGCAAGCACAGCAGTAAAGAGGATAGGTATTGTTATTACCAGTAGGTAAATGGATATTCTCCTTTTCCCTTCATCCATTCTTTCCCTTCCTGTTTATCATCAGCTTTCTTGGATCTTCAATTAGATTGCAAGCTCCCTGGGACATAAACCAGGTCATTATTGTGTCTTCAAAAAGGAATCATCGCAAGGGGCCAAATCTGTGTCAATGCTGCTTAGGGCCTTTGGGCAAAATATTACTAAATTGCCCTTCAACTACAAACCAAAATCATAGGCATGCTGCGTGCAGTATTTTGCAAACCATTGTTTTGCAACGTGGAAATATGCAAGTGAACATGATACTTGAACAACATAATTCATTTTCCATTCATGAGCCACAATGGGTATCTCATGGCACTGTTTGCTCTTCAGTTTCAAATGTGAACTTCCATACAAAGTCCAGCAAATGAACTTCCCTTCACGTTGTTTTATTAAGCTCTTGGACTACACTCTAAGCCCTAGAAGAAGAAATTGCAATTGCTGTTGTGTCACAAAAGCAGTGAAATTCCCAAAGAATTGTAGAACTCACCCCTAGGTTCTGTATGAAAGTGGCTCTAAGTTTCCTGCACAGCCTTGTGCTATCTCCTCTGCTGCTTTTCTTATCACTCCCCGTACCAGCACTGCATTTGTGTTCAAAAGTGAAAATTAAGTTTAATGGCCACATCCCATAGAAACCCTCATCTTGCCTTTTGGAGAATATCCTTAATGACCTTTATTGGTCTGAAAAGTTTAAAGATAGCTTTGTTTTAACTTCACTTTAGCTTTTCACTCAACTATCCCATGTATGACATTATTATAATTCTACTGGCTTTATACTTACCAACTCCTCTCCTATTCTTTTGTTCTTGGGCTAATCTTTCCTTTTATATTAATGAAGCCCTTTGAAGTATCTCTTCAAATCTTCAGCTAGATTCCTTTGTGACTCTTTTTCTCCCCCTAAACCTGATAGGGTCTTTTTATCATGAAAATTATTAATACTTCCCCCACTTCTGTCATTGTACCGTCAGCTTTAAAACATTCTATTATTATTTCTGGTCTTAAGCGGCTTTCTCCTGACCCAAGAATATTGGCAAATTACTGACCTATAGTCAAGCTTTTATAGGGAAGGTCTTGCATCAAGTGGTAGCCTTTCAAGTGCTTAACCACCTAGTAATAATCTTTATGACGAATGGCCTCCTGGTTTGCAGTTATGCCTAGAGTGCTAAGAGTGTCCCTTAAAGTGGTCAATGACTTTTTATAAAACCATACCTTGAGTATCATGTCAGCTCTTACCCACCTTGCTATTAGCACACCTCTAGACACTGCGGATCACAGTAATCCCTTCTAACCATAGGCCAAGTTATAAAACACAGGGGACTTTGTTCAATCTAAAGACATCAACTTGTCACTCTGGAACATCATTCATCCTCATCGAGCAACATGCATAATTTTCTTCTGATCAATGCAGAGTCCACTGCTCCTGAACATTACTGCAGCTAATCATTAAGACAAATTTAATTGTACTGATGAGCACTGACACTCCTTTCAGCTGCTTTATGCAAAGAATTGATTCGTACACCTACAATTTGGCATTTTGCTGTGAATCAGTCTCTTTATTTTTCTTTTTCTGCTCCTTTATCACATTGCCCTAAGTGTAATGCAGTGGTTTAAAATTATGCTTTTAGCAACAGGAATTGTTCGTGAGTAGCAATTTTCCAGAATTTTTTTAGGTCACCTCCTTCAATCAGGAGTGTGCCTAAAATTATTGCAAACTAGAAATCAAGACTATTAGCCATGAAGCAACATAAACCAAAATGTTCCTTAACAGGTTCTTTCCTGGTCAACCCACTGAGCAGAAATTACACAGGCAAACAGCTTTTCACCTCTCAACCACAATTCATTGCTTTTAAAAATTGCTTCATCATAGTCAGAGATTTTGTCATGGCTTTCATCAGAAAACAAATCCAGAAACAAACAGAGATGACAAGGACTGTGACAGATGCCTTTGTTTGATGCAATTATCCTCCCTATGTGGATAAAGGACCACAGTCAAGAGTAGTGAGTACCTTTTGACAAACCTCATTTTGCTGAAATGGGAATACTGAGGGAGGAGGTGGCTGATGAAACTTGTTCTCTTAATTAGAAAATCTTTGGCTAGTCCACAGATAATGATATCCTTCTCATTTTCTCTAACTCGGCCTCCAATTATCAAAAAGACTTTTTTACCAAAAATACAGAAGAATTGAGCCTATAAAATGACTTTTTAATGTTCATTTATATTTATCTCCATTGGGGTTATTTTAATATTTGCCATGCTTAATCTAAAAGACGATACAAACATCACACATGAATGACAAACATTTGGCAAATGCCCTGTTCAAATAATCCTGTTCTCTCATATGCCCACAAGCACAAGACCTTTTGCATATCCTCAGCATTCCCTAACACAATTTAATTCAAGCCTTTCTACTCTCAAATTAACTCCTACCCTCATCTCACAAAAGAATAAATTAAAAGGCAGTCTATAGACTTCTCAAGACTCATGCAAAGAGACGCAGGCAGAACCAAGAGTGGAACGCAGAAATCTGCTGGCCCCAGCAAAACCAACCTGAGTCAGCTGAAAGCTCCTAAGAGACAATCAGACTTCTAGGTCAGGTGCCTGGTCACACCATTGCTTCAGTCCTTGGTCACTGAGACACATTACAGGTGACAGTTCCATTTGTATACTCAACATTATTCTGAAAGTGCTCTCTTGAAGCTGCTGGGGGCTTACAATTGGAATGAATTTGAAAACACATACACACAAGCAATTTTGATGCTCCAAAGCTGAACTCGAAACCTTAAGTGCATACACCAAAGGACTCCAACCAAAACCAACACTTGCTCCTGGCAAAATGCTATTCAGTGCTGAATTGTAGCTTTGCCTCTAACCTTGTACATAGTCAGTGTTGATGAGGGAGGAGAGCAGGTGAATATTAAAAACTGCTGCCTCAAGAATAATATCATGTACAGATTTAATCATAATAAAAAATGATCTGCAAGTAATTGTAGTCATTACTACATCTGCTCAGAGCTGTGGGTAATCATTATGTATGAGTGAATTAAATCAAATTCCATATCATGGGCCTGATCCTAGAATTTCTTGAGTAAGCTTGCCTCATATCAATAATCTCCCTGAGTGTAGTGAGTCTATTTGCTTCTATGGATATGTTTCTGATGTAAGGAAGTTTTCAACCCCTCCACACTTCACCTTTAAATTTAATTAAAACATAACCCAAGCTTAAGAAGGTAGACTGATACACAGATTTCAAAAGATGAGAAATTAATTTGTTTCAGGCTGCTCTTCTCTCTATAAAGGTGCTGAAGGGGGCACAGAGAAAGATGTTTCAGTGTGGAGCCTGAGTAATGGAAAAGACAAAGCCTTCCAAGATAAAAAGTTTTGCTCAAATTCCTCCTTTTCTCACTAAATCCCAGGCATTAACATGGTAATGGAGACACAGGTGTAATTTATAGCACAGAGTGGGAATGTCAAATCCTGACTCATGAAGAAAAGAAAAACCTGTTTACAGCAAAGCTGCTGAAGGGCAGAGCTGGAGCCAAACTCAAACTAGATCAATAGGTAGATGAATTATTAGTAAAAGAAATAAATTATTGGTGTAATTTCTTTTCCGTCATCCATGCCAAATGTTAGAGACTGTATTTTAGTATATCATCATGAAAATCTATCCAAACCAGAAAGTTTTTACTCCAAGTCTTGTGCTGGACTCTGTGTATGTTTGAAATAAGGAGTAAGAACTGAAGTCCTAAACATGCTCTTTGTAAAGAGGGCACATTTTAACCTTCTTACAGACAAGGGTCCAAGGCAGGCATCATACTCTTCCAAAGATGCAAGAGAGAAATGGAACTGGGTCTCACACGCCCTTGATGAGGACACAAGTAAACATGTTATAACCTGCGTTCAGGTGACATTTTCAATATCTTTTTCATGATGGATATTCTACCAAAAACAATCTTGAGGCAGCTGGTGCAAGGAGAAACCATAGTAGTTTTCCTCTGTACATGTCCCCATCACCCACAGCTACACACATATACCCTGACTACTAACACAGGTAATTGAGTGCAGTAACACAAATGATCATTTTTCACTCCTGAAACAGAAATGAGCTGGCAAGCTTAGTCAAATGATGAGAATCATTTTTCCTAAGAAGAGTGAGAGCAACAACAACAAAAAAATTCATTGAGAATTATGGCAACAATGTAAAAATGCAATCAGTAGAAATCCTGATAAATGAGGGCCTGACATTTTTAAATGCCTTAAACCCAGTACAAATAAATATACATTTGATCAGAATTCAATGCACAATTGAATTAGAAGAGAAAAATTCAACCAAATTGTTAAACTTCAACTATAGGACTTGCAAGTAGTTTATCTAGATAGAGCCATAAAATGAATAAAACAGAAGCAAAAAGGATTGAGCTTTTGCTGTCAGTAAGAAATCCAAATCATGGATAAAAGTATTATGAATGCTGCATAAAGAGCTCTGCAAAATATCCTCCAGTGAACAGGAACTAATGATAGATGAATGTTCACATGTAATTGAACATGCAGAAAAGAAAACCAACATTCCAAAAAGGGAAACAGAAAAGCTATCAGGAGTACTGCCTCATGCAAACATCCACAAGACTGAGTTGCACACAAGGAGAAAAGGCAAATTACCGAAAATGCAGCCTGCTCTGTGAAATAAAATACATGTTTGGGGGTACACATATTCTTCATTAGATTATCAAGGGAGCATGTGTCACACACACAGTTGTGAGGAATGCTGGCAGGAACATTCAACCACATAAATCTCACCTAGTTTTGTATTTCATTACCAATGTCAGGCCTCATGTCGGTCCCATCTTAATTGATAGTAAACTTCCCTTTGACATCATGGAGAGCAGGATCAGGCCTTGCCATTTAGTTTGCCCAGAAAAGGGTCAAAATATAAAGTGTTAAAAAATAAATTGCATCTCAGCCCAGAAGCAAGTCACTCTGAAAAGCTGATCCCTTCTGCATTCCGCACCACAGGAAATAGGATTTTCCTACCTGTGTTTTGTGCTACGTTGTTGGGCTCAGCTAAATCAAAATTCAAGCAAAGCAAACCCACACAAACTTAAAATCAAATGACATTTCACACTCCCCCTGCACACTGAAGAAGCCCTACGCAAAGGTACTTTCAGCAGACAAAGCCAGTACACGTTTTAAGAGTAAGCAGAAATAGAGAATACTTGTAACAGACAAATTAGAAGCACATCAAGGTGCTGGATGAAAATATTTGTTGAACGTAAGCCAAATGCACAGTAGGAACAGGTTAGAAGGCTAAATAATTTCGAACCACAACTTAAAGAAGATTTCATAGTAAAAATATCCTTTTTTAACTCTTGTCTTCCAACCACACATCACAACTTTTGTTTCCATTGGTTTTAGTCCCTATTTCAAAAGAAGCATTTGCTGTAACAGCTCATTTTTTCATGCAAAATACTGAATCTAATTGCGGAAATATGTCATTCCCTCCTCTCCGCCACATGGCATGAGTTAATGATGATGAATGAAAGTAATAAAACCCAAATCTTTTTCAAACTAAAGCTCCTGTTAAATTACTGGAAATTATATGCATGCGTCTACAATGAGGACACTGCAGAAGGTCAAAGATCTTGCTTCCTGCATTTGGCCAAACTATTCAACAGGCAGCTTGGCTGAACCTGCACAGACACGTGTTTGCTGAGCTCTGGGGGAGCCACCTAAGAAAAGCAGCTTAGTTCAAGGCTGGTGATTTCATTAAAGTGTTTCTCCCTTTCCCCATGGAACACTAAATATTGTTCACCATAGCCTACGACCTGTCCCACATGTACACGGCAAACTATTTTTGGATGTTTGATACCAGGGTTTGGAAGAGTAATACATCATCTAATGTGATACACATTTTTAAAGAAGGTCACAATTGTCCTAATACAAAACTTTATTCTGTGGCATTGATATGAAGCAGAAGGAATACAGCAAATTTAGAGCCAGATGCTGCCTCTGTCATTCACTGTGAATCACACCCACTTTCTCCAGCTGATCCACTAAGAAGACAGGTAAACCATTCAGAGATTAAGGTCTGTCGTGGTTTAACCCCAGCCAGCAACTAAGTCTCGAAGCAGCTGCTCACTCACCGACCCCAGCCAGTGGGAAGGGGAAGAGCATCAGGGAAACAAAATTTAAAACAAGGAAAATTTGTGGGTTGAGATAAGAACAGTTTAACAATTGAAACACAGTTTAAAAGAAACCCTAACATTACTAATACTAATAATAATTGTATTTAAAAAAGGAGAGAGAGGAAAAAAATAAAATCACACAAGACAGACAAGTGACACACAACATAACTGCTTACCACCCACTGACCAAATCCCAGCCAGTCTCCAAATAGAGATCAGCCCCTACCAGCCAACTCCCCCCAGTTTACACCCTGGGCATGATGTGATAAGGTATGGAATATCCTTTTGGCCAGTTCAGGTCAGCTGTCATGGCCTCCCAGCTTCTTGTGCAGCTCCTCACTGGCAGAGCATGAGAAACTGAAAAGTCCTTGATGTAGAGCAAGCACTGCTCAGCAACAACCAAAACACCAGTCTGCTATCAATATTATTCTCATCCTAAACCCAAAACATAGCACTATACCAGCTACTAAGAAGAAAATGACCTGTATTGCAGCTAAAAGCAAAACTAAGTCCTACCCAGTAAAAACACAACTGGCAAAATGTATTCCTTTCCTGTCTGCAAACTCTGTTTCTAATCCTGTACTCTGCAAACTGCATCAGGTTATTACTGTTCTCCCCATTAATTTGTTTCCTCATGTTTGCTTAACTGGCCAACAGTTCTGTGACCCCTTCTTTTCCTTTGGGCATTCGGACACTGTGTTCATAGAATCAAAGAATCAGCCAGGTTGGAAAAGAACTCAAGGATCATCAAGTCCAACCCTACTATGGTTACTAGACCATGGCACTAAGTGCCACATCCAGTCTCATCTTGAAAACCTCCAGGGACTGTGAATCCACCACCTCCCTGGGCAGCACATTCCAATGTCTGATCACTCTCTCCATAAAAAAATCTCTTCCTAATATCCAACCTAAACCTTCCCTGGTAGTGCTTGAGTCTGTGGCCTCTTGTCCTACTGCTAGTTGCCTGGGACCAACCCCCACCTGACCACAACCTCCTTTCAGGGAGTTGTAGAGGGTGATAAGGTTATAACCCTTGATCCTCCTCTTCTCCAGGCTAAACACCCCCAGCTCCCTCAGCCTCTCCTCATGGGACTTGTGCTCGAGTCCCTTCACCAGCCTCGTTGCCCTTCTTTGGACCTGCTCCAGCACCTCAATATCCTTCCTGAACTGAGGGGCCCAGAACTGTACACAGTAACACTGTACACAGTATTCTCCGTTCTTTTCCCCTGGCTCATTCACAGCTCACTCCAGAGTCTTTTTGTCTCCCTTCCCTTCATCATCAATTCATTGATGTTTCATTGTTTCTGTCTGGGGCCCAGAACTGTACACAGTAACACTGTACACAGTATTCTCCGTTCTTTTCCCCTGGCTCATTCACAGCTCACTCCAGAGTCTTTTTGTCTCCCTTCCCTTCATCATCAATTCATTGATGTTTCATTGTTTCTGTCTACTAT
>NW_008687489.1:62419-67181 GCF_000695815.1 Acanthisitta chloris | reverse complement strand
CTACACTTCTCTCCTGTGTTCCATTTCACAGATGGACCACAGAAGACATGGAAAGAAAACATAAGGAGAGGAATTCTTATTAACCTCCCCTAATGAATTCCCTTCCCACAGATGAGTTTGAATGCTTTGAATCTTGGGCAGGGGTAAATCAAGGTGTTACTTTGTCCAAGTCAGCAGGTTATTTTTGCAAAACCAAAAGTATTTGTAGCACCTGGTTTATGAGCATTAAAGCAAAATTTACCATCCTTGCAAGTTTAATTTTTCTTTCAATGAAAAACGGTTTGCAGAATTTAAATGCACAGAATTACAAACATTGGTTTTCAGAAACAAAAGACCTAAATTGTGCCACTCATGTTCACAGTGAGGGATAACTTACTAAGTTGCACTCATTTCAGCTCATTGGAGTCATCAAGAAATCATGTGGAATTCAAGTCTCCAGTCCACTCATTGTTCATTTTTTTCTTTCTTTTTGCACTGCCAAAATACCTTATGCACTGTCATCACTGTAGAATGCACACACACGCACACCACCACCCTCCATAAGTTTCAATGTATAGGCAAGAAGAGACAGAGATGTTATTAGCAGGTAAATAACATAAGGGTACAAGTTTCACATTTTCCATGGGACTCATGCAAATAAGAGAGCAAGAAATTAAAACCTTCCATTTCAGACCTTGCCAGTGCACACTTGACTTTCAGAAACTGGCTTTGGGATGATTCTCCAGAGCTCCTACGTCACCACTACACTATGGGAAATTTCTAACTAATCTACTGTGATCACTTAATTTTTATCTTGAGCACACCAAAAGGAGGAAGAAATCTTGTAGAGCCACTTGGGACAGTATTTCGCTGACTATTTTTGAATGCAATGGATATCCAAATGTTTCAACAATCTCTATCATCTTTGAAAAAGAAAATCTCTAAGAGATGAAAGAAAAATAACTACATTACACCTCTACAAGCACAATCCTGATCTAAATTGTTTAAGACTAGATGTTCAGCAGTTTTGCATGGAGATTATAAATATCATACAGAATACATTGTTGTTTTCTGGCATACTGTGTGCACGAGCAGAGGCACGTGTTGGAGTAGGATTAAATCCACTTGCAATGCTGCATGTCTGGTTTGAAAGAAGCATATGCTAAGCTTTACCTCTTTGCAGGTTGAGAGAAATAGCCTCATCCTAGGGGCACCACTTCTGAACACAGGTCTTCCAGGGGCAAAATTACACCAGCTTAAAGAAATAGGTTTCATAACCAAAGCTGGCCCATGTGAGCTTTTACATACTAGCTGAATATTTATAAGAACATGTCCTCATTTACTAAGCTTCTGGGAACATTTTCACAATTAAAAACCAAAACAAAACAAATTGAAAACAATTGTCAACATACTGACAACAATTGGCAGCTTTCAAAACAACTCACAATGCCATCTCCAGGCCTTCAAAATCTCTCCCACAGTGAAACTCCGTTGCCATCCTGTCCAGATGCTCATGTTAAGCTTTGGAGGTTCCCTCCATTCCCATACCCATGTCAATATAAATGAAGCCCTAAATAAGAGCTGAATCACAAACCCTATGCCATATTTAAGAGTCACAGTGAAGCGGTAAAAGGAGAATATTCCAGTTCTTCGCTAAATAACCTGCCTCAGCCACATGGCATGGGTTATTATCATTATCATGGCCTGCAACAATTCACACTAAGGTAAAACAAATTTAGGGAAAAAACTTATTTGTGGCCCCTGCTGTCAAAAAGGAACTGCAGTGAAGCTGTATCATAAGCATCCCTGATGAAGCTGTTACTTACCATCAAAAAGCTCACAGGACCAACTCAGGAGAAGGGCAGCATGTAACCCCAAACATTTCGAAACTTTGTCTCACCCATATAGATACTGAAAACAACTTCTGAGAATAAGGAATCTCATATCCTTAAATCATCTCCTCTAGAACCTCTGAAAAACGAAGATGAGAAGTTGCCACAGAGATGAATCAGTCTTGGAAAGTTCTACAGGAGCACTAGGACTCAGAACACTAGCACAGGGAAGCCGAGATTTAATCTGAGACGACGGGGAAGCTCAGATCTCATTTGAGGTGATGGAGGAGGCAAGCCTGACCAACCTACTTTGCAGTCCCTAAAGATAAGTGCAGTCCCTAAAGATAGGCACAGTCCAGCAAACACTGTAGCTCTCTCATAGCAGAGGTTGCTCAGCAGAGGAAAAGTAAAACCAGAACACCTGGAATAGTGACCAGCATAGACAGAAAAAGGCTATTTCTAAAACCACAAGCTAGCAAATTTCACCTGGTTGCACAATGGTCACACTTTGTGCAAAAGTTTTGCATAGCTGTGATTTCATGACATCCGGCACATTTCAGGAAAGGAGGGAGAAATGGGACAGAGGGCTTGTCTCTGGCTTCTGCGCAGCCAGCATCATGGAACTCTGGAGACATGAATCACCAGTCGGCTCCAGGAGTGCTAAGTCGTGGAGTGTCTGTGACTGGTACCCACAGAGACACAATTTGAGATGAATAGACATCGTCGAGTAGGACCATGGTGAACAATGTAACACTTTTACAGATGGCACAGTCATAACCATTAAACAGTTATGACCAGCTTGAGTGAGAGAGTGAAGAAAGTGTGCACAGGGTAATAAAATACACCCACAAAGTTGAGAAAAATACACATATTCTGTGTTTAGACACATGGGTTATCAAAGTGAGCCCACACTACAATATAATCTGTTATCAGAAACCTAAGGCAGCTGGTTGGATTCTAACCTTTGACTCACAGATTCACATACAGTCACAGTTTGCTGGAGAGGGAGGGGGAATAAAAAAAGAGCCAAGAGCTCTTTTAGCACAGTGAGTCTAGTTCGGTCAAATGGTTTCTCCTTCTCTCCATTCCTGACCCCATGTAAGTGCTATTTTAAATATTCCTAGGGACCCACAGGTCCATAAAGAAAAAACGCTAAAGAAAACATAATCTTTCAAGGGCTGACATTACCTAGTTCCCAGCACAGCTACAGACTAGTTGCAGTGAAATGCAACAATCTGGTGGGAATTAGAAAGCTGTCTTTTAACTGCCATTATTATCTCTAAAGCCTCTCTAATAGCAATCCCAGAATATAGGTTTAAGGAAAAATCATTTTAATGGAGGTCCCAGTACTACATTTTTATATTGCACCAACTCAAGCTATTGATTAGCTTTACATTAATTTTAAAAGCACAAAGAATTTGTCATGATTTTTCTCCCTTTGATATCAGTGTCCATCAGCAATTGCATCGGTTTTCTGCTGAGCTGCCAAGCAAAGTTAAATGATGATGCACTTCCTCTCCCTGACTTCTTATTCCAGCTTGGTTCAGCAATCTCGACCAGCCACTTCCTGTCTCCCCTATTGCACCGTCTGGCACTTACTTGAGACAAGTCAATATGTTTAAATTATACCTGCACCAGGCGTAATTAATCATAAAGCTTTCTGCTTTGTAATGTTATTTGAACTTCTGCTTGGTGTTTGTGAGTACAAAGCAAAACAAAAGGAGTCCAATGGTGAAAACTGCACCACCTCCCCCTGCCTCCTCATTGAGTTGGAGCTCCTTGGATTTCAGAACGAGAGAATTTCTCAGGAAGTCACTGCTCCCTGACGGTTCAGGTCTAGGTCATTGAACCCTAGTACGCTCACAAAGGATAGGGAGAAATCTCCAAGGAAAGTGTCCAGCTTTGTAATCAGAGATACTTTGTATGGGACTAGCCTGGAAACACAGAGGTAGTTTTTTCTAAGTCAGTTAGGTATTTGTGCTCCATGCGTATGGGAAAAACCTCAGAGCTAGTGAGCATGGGACCCACCTCTGAGTCACAGCTCTACCTTTATAACTGCTATTCTCCAGGGCATGCAGTAATTTACAGCCATTAGAGGCCAGCAGTAAATTATTCCCCCCAGCCTGGCTCCAAGTCATGCTCTCCAACCAGCCACTGGAGACTTGGTGGGAGGCAAGCGCAGAGAGCGAGAAGCGGTTGGCATCCACCCCTTGTCTATTCCAGCCTTATCTACTTCTAGAAAAAGAACAAGTGGACAACTTTTAAGATTCAGCTGGACAGAGTGGTGGACCACCTTCTCTAGACTGCTTTTGCCAAGAAAGTTTGGACCAGATGATCCTCAAAGTCCCCTTCCAACCTGGTATTCTACGATCCTGTGATAGGTAAGGTTTCCTTCTTCCCGGGCACTCAGCTCAAAGGTCTAGACTACCCTTCCATGGTGAGGCAACAGAAGCTCTGTCCATAACCAATTGCTCATACCTCAGGGAAGGAATCCTCAAGTAAGAACTTAGCCACTGAGGTGTTTGTTTTAGGTGCTTTAGAAACAAAGAGGTGTCATTCAGCAGAAATGAATCTTTCATATAATCCACAGCACAGGCACCTTTAAAACACTTCAAATGAAAAATAAAAGCAACAGCAAACCCTCTTTTCTTAGAGCATCCCAAGCAATTTTACAAAGATTAATTATCCTTGTTCATTTTTGCCTTTCCATATATTTCAGCTCTCCCACAGAAAACTAATCCACTGGATTTCAAATTATGGCACAATTAGCATGAAATTAATTAGCATCTGACCTATCCCCTAGTTTTCCTCCAGCTGAGACTGCCAACTTTTAATATAAGCCTAAAGCAAAAACTGCAAGACTAATACAGCAAATGGGACAAAGGACTTTTAAATCAAAGAGAGTTTTAAAAAATGCAATTTACAGCCATAAGCTTTTCCCTGACAACAGG
>NW_008687489.1:49047-62400 GCF_000695815.1 Acanthisitta chloris | reverse complement strand
AATATTTCACCTCCTCCTGACACATGCAGAGTTCATTTGCAAAGCCTGCAATCATCCCTCCCATCTTTTAAAATTCTCATGGCCTTTCAAAAGCAGAGCCTATAGTTATCAATTAGCAATGCCTTTTAGTCCCATCATGCAAAGTTTCTTTTTCACGTAACATCTCAAGACACCTGTAAGGATTTTTAAGTCCATCGTATATATATAATCAGTCCCCCAATTGTATCTCAGCCTTCACAATTTCCTGCATCATTTATAGACCTCTTCAGTCTCTCTCTTTGCTACTGTACATATTTTCTACATTCCTTCAGGCTCCTATTCTCTATCTAGTACTCAAATTTCTTGCACTCCTTCCTCTTCAGATTTCAGCCATCATTAACTGAATGCTCCTGTTATTCTTTTTCATAGTTGTTTCGATCACTGCCATCCCAGTCTTTCACAAGAAGCCATGATTCACAGATATCCAACAATATTTAACTCTTTTGCTTTGCCTGGCTGAAGGGGCACATGGCAGCCTGACAGAATCATTGCCTCCTGTGGAACATAAGTTTTAAATCAGAAAACAAGACCTGTGCTCAAAGAATTAGTCAAAAGGAACTTTCCCCCATGACCTGCCATGTTCACGAGTTACTGCAGCCCCTGTGAAATTTAGTAACAGGCTCTCCCCTACCTTGGAAGGACAAGAATCCCATGTGCAATCTCCACTGCCTGTGCACTAGAAAACAGAATTATAGACACAGCTTCACCAGGAGGATTTTACAGCCCTAAAAGTGAAACATCCAGATGATAATCCCATCACAGCAGAAGAACAAACAGTTTAGGCAGAGTTTGCAGTAGAAATGGGACTACATAAAAGAAGACATTTCCAGGCCCTGCAGGTAAAACTATATTTTTTTAAAAAATTGAAGGGTACAAATGATTAATCCAGCATATAGAAGAGTGCTTGGAGAACCTATGCATGCCCATATAGGTTCCATGTGTACGGTACAGTGTACGCTTCATTGTCTCATCAGTAGAGACTACATTCAACATCTAGATCTTGGTCAACAGACCTGCAATACTGTTAGCCTTCAAAAACACTACAACTAACTCAGAAACCACAGAGAACAACAAACAGAGAAAGAGGGGGAAATCAACATTCTATACAAACACAATATATCTTTGAGATTAGACTTTCATTTCACAAGTCTTTAGTTCACCTGGACATTTACTAATGTTTTGGTCTGACAGCTCAGGTTTTATAAACTGCATTGACTGTTCATTCATTCTGTGGTTGCCAACATTGTTTTTCATGTTTTTTTTGTTTGGTTTCTTTCCCCCAGAGATGAAAAGAAAGTTCTCTCTATTTTTTATGAGGTGGCAGTGACTGCTGCACCAATCCACAGCACTCCAAACCATTCTTCACTTCAGTTAAACAGCCCTAAGCCCACCACTGCTGTGATTCTTCCTTTTGGCAATACAGAATCAAAAGAATTTTTGTTCACTTTCAAACTCAGACAGATGACAGGTCCAGGGAAAACCATAGAAGGAAAACAGCATCAATAGTCACAGCCTAGTCCAACAGCAGGAGAAACCTGCCTCATACCCAGGTGTATTTTGGTCAGGGGAGAAAGGAGTGGAATGCAGTCCAGCAGCTGGGCTCTACACCTGCTGAGGTTGCATACAGATGTCATCTGCTATTCTGGAGCAAGTTCAAAAAGAGGGCAAACAGCAGGTCCTGCCCTGAACAGATATTGCAATTCCACATGTTGGCACATGTTATGTGTCAATGAGTTTCCATATTGTTCACTCAGTTCCCAGCACCAGTAGGCAATTTCAAAGACTTCTTTTAGCAGGCTGCCAAACTGATGAACCAAAATGAGGTGTCCTTTAACTTAATTTCTCTTCTCCTACCCCTAAATACTTCTTTCAGAATGGAACAGTTTACAATAAACTGGCTCACACTAACCCTTCATCCCTCCAGAATCCACACTATTAATTCTCATAATAAAGCCTATTTTAAATATATTTTTAATCCTCTGAGAAAACCAATTTCATCCTTGAATGTTCCATTGATCTACAGTAAATAAATAGGCATTAGGGAGAAGCATTGTTTATTTATTTGCTTGCCACTCAGAATTTAATCCTGGGATTCTAAAGGGATCATTATAAATTTCTCTAACAGTCCCTAGGGTATGTTTTGAATGTTGTCATCTAAGATAGGACTTTTGCACTCCAGGATGCCAGTGCATTACAGCTTTAGAAAGATTATAGTCAAACGGCACTCGTTTATTATAAAGAGGGATGAGTAGCAATTCCAAGACACACACTAGATGAGATTTCAGCACCATCTAGTTTGTGTACAGTGTGGAATGTATCTGGGAGCTTTCCAAAGCCTACTTACATACAGCACAGTCTCACCAAGAGAGCTCCTGGCAAAGTTCTGTTGCTAAAGGAAGGGGTTTGGAGCTTCTTCAGTGGAAGTGAACTCCTACCACTTACCAAGCTGAGTTTGTAGAGTTGCAGATTTGTGGCCATATAGAAGAACTCTGGACCATCTGACCACTTACACTAGAAAATCTAAGGTCAGTGGTTCCTTCATTCAGACTTTCATTCTTCTTGAAAAATCAAAGGATGGGGCCTTTTTTGAAGACATAGTCTTAGGAATGTTGTGCATGAAAGGTCACTACAGCCAGCTGTATACAATTGGAAGAACCAAGTCTGTTTGAATATCAGCTCCTACCACCCCACAGGCCATAAAATCCTCTCCTGACTCCAGAAATAAAAAGCTTAAATCTAAAACACTGAAAGTTATGAAGACCTCCTCACACACTCAGGAAAGCAGTGATTAATGACTCTTTAAATTTAAAGAATAAAACCCAAACAAAAAAACCCCATAATTTAAAAAAAGCAAAAATACCCAGACAAAAAAAAAATTCATTTCCTATTTTGCCATGCCTTTTCCTGGGAGAGGAAAAATCCATCCAGTAATCAGAAAGCTCTTCACTCAAAGTACATCTAAGATATCATTAGGTCATGGTGTTGGATAAACTAACTAGACTGAGCTTCCTTGTGTAGGTTTTCCAGATCTCTGATCATTCTCCTAATGTCCTTTTCTAAGCCCTTCCTGATCTGTCAGCACAACTTCAGCAAAACTAGACAGAAAGGAACCATAACAAAATGAGTAAACTCTTCAAGCAACATATTTCTAACGCATTTCCAAGGAGTAGGAGGTTGTAATTCTGTGGGGAGAAGTGAAAGAAACGGCTGAACCACGATACAATCTTGCTTAAACGCCTTGGAGACTCCAGATCCCCAGTGCATGTCAACACGCAGCCTAAAAGAGTAGCTCGGCCAGAGCCCTAGGTTGCATACAGCCGAACTAAATGCTCAACACAGCGAGGGTGAAGTCTGCTTTGTGTCACTGGAGAAAATTAGGTTGATATCTAACAGATGACATGTGCCAGTAAAAACAATTGTTCACATTGTGTTTGGGTTTTGGGAGACATTCCACTTCTGACATGCATCCACAATCCATGCAGGTACTGAGTGCAGCCTTTCTGTAGATGGCTTCCAACCTGCTACACTGGTCCTTCCCAGATACAAAGTCTCAGGACAGCAGTCTTTTGCATTTAATTTATGAATCTCCTTCATGCTCATGCATGCTTCATGCTGTAATTAATATTAATTAAAGACTAATCACATTCATTGCAGCCAGGTGCTGAACAAATTTCTCATTTTTCTTTGCAACGCAGAGCACCGTGGGCCCTGGCCACATGGAGAGAAAGGCAGGAATGGAGACTCTATTCCTGCCTCATGTTATCTCTGAGCTCCTACTGCTCACTTTGAAGTACACCTTTGGTACTCAGAGTTACAAACTATAGATTCATTGCATAAGGAGTTCTATGAACACAAGACACTAAAATGTTCTCTATCTCAAATATACTTAGGATACCCTGCCACAAAGGCAAAAAGAAAACACCCCGTCTGCACCACCACTGTTATTTCCCTTCTCTGTTACAGACTGCACTGTGAATGCAGCTGCAGCAATATAACACTATGTAAACCAGTTGGTGTTATCACTTCTGGTTAGCTTTGGGCGCAATGAAGAACAGAAAGGTCAGTGACTCGTCCCAAATCACTGAAAATGGGTAACATAACTTCAGAGACCTGCGTCTTCACTATACAGGTCTTCAGACTGTCTTCAAAATTGGTCAAACTGAGGATTTTGCCACTGATGACTGATTGCACACAGGCACATGAAGGCTCAGTTTCCTTTAGCTCATCTGCAAACCAGAATTTGGAGAATAAACTGTTCCTACCTTAACAAAGACTTGGTTAACATTATGAATCATATGGCATAGAGTGGAAAACTCCTGTCTCTTCTAGATCATATTTAAGTCAGACACAAAGAGTTTAGGCAGGCAGATCATGCACACAACAATCACTTGAAGCCTATGAGAAAACACTCCAAGGGCTCATCTTGCTTCTTGAAGAGCCAATACTCAGAGAAGTTCCCTGCTATGCCTTTCATGATCTCTATTGTTCACGGGGTACTAAAGTAATGAATAGCCTTTATTTTTCCAAGTTTCAGTCACAGAATGTGCATGTTAGCATAAAAAGGAAAACAAAAGTGCAGAAATGCCAAGATACTATGTAACACACAGCCCTTCATCACTTGCATTGATGCACAGTGTTACAAATTTTATCTAATCAACTGACATTTTAAGTAGTGGAGAATTTAACAAGAATAACAATGTGGTGACAATTTAGTCTTTCTTCCCCCTCCATAAAAACACTGTCTTCTGTTTGGTCTAGATTTAGGTCAAGACATTTCACTAATTTGCTAGTCATTAAAAAGATATTTTTATACCCAGCCTGTAATATTATACTCTTCAGTGATTATGATAGTTCCCAACAGAATTCCAGACTTGAAAATGAAGGCTGGGAAGCTGAGCTGCAATTATGATACTTTAAATAATTCCACAAAAGTAGAACCACTGTTAAATAATTTATAGTCTTTGATCTTGTCACAGATCTACTGAAATCTTCACATCACTCAAGATAAATATTTTCAAACAGAAATGGGATAGGTTACTTCCCTCCACCCCTTCTGTCACTGCAGGAGGTGAGGAAAATAACAGGTCCAGGACCCAAATTCTTCATTACTTTGGTGTAAGCTCCTTCAGAGCAACTTGTGTGAACATTTTTGCTCTGGGGTTTAAACACATTCAGAGTTAAGTCTTTCATCACAGCACCTTGAAAGGTTAAGAAAGTAGCAGTTACTTTTGAATCACAGAATCATAGAATCATTAAGGTTGGAAAAGACCTTTAAGATCCTCAAGTCCAACTGTCAACCTAATTCCACCACCATGTTCTCCCTTAAACCATGTCCTCATATATTTCCCTCCAAAGTGATATTATTCACAATATTTTATAAAACAGAAAATGTTACTTTTCAGCTTTGCATCTTGCACAGCTACAGAATCATGGAGTCATAGAATATCCAGAGTTTGAAGGGACCCTCAAGGATCATCGAAGTCCAACTCTTGGCCTTGCACAGGACAGTCCCAAGAATCGTACCATGTGCCTGAGAGCATTGTTCAAACACTTCTTGAACATTTTTAGTCTTTATGCTGTGACCACTTCCATGGGGAGCCTGTTCCAGTGTCTTCTCTGGGTGAAGAACTAATAACTAACTAATAACTAACCTAAACCTCCCCTGACACATCTTCCCCTCAGGTCCTGTGACTGGTCACCAGAAAGAAGAGATCAGTGCCTGGCCCTCTGCTTCCCTTCCTGAGGAAGCTGCAGACTACTATGAGATCTCCCCTCAGCCTCCTCTTCTCCAGGCTGAACAAGCCAAGTGACCTCAGCTGCTTCTCATATATCTTCCTGTCTAGACACTTCACCACACAGGCAAGCAGAGAAGAGAAGCTCCACACAAGACACCAACCCCTGTTTGCAGGTCCATGCCAGGGAGGCAAGGGAGCCTTGTGCAGGAGTTTCAGCCATGTTGCCAAATCTTGGCAGATGCCATCAGACCTAGAGAGGCACTGAACATGGCCACTTTCCTCAAGTAAGGGTCAGCTCCTAAAGGCTGGTAACCAGGGACACATGAAAATGCAGCTTGTGCTAAACTGTGTAGTTAAAGAAAATCAGAAAAAAACCTCTATAATTTGGGGTCTAATTAGTCACAAACCACCTTAATGTGGGTCCTTCACAGAGCCCTCAGCACAAGAAAGATGTGGACCTGCTGGACTGACTCCATAGGAAGCCACAAAGATAAAAGGGATAGAACACCTCTCCTATGGAGGCAGGCTGAGAGAGCTGGGTTTGTTCAGCCTGCAGCAGAGAAGGCTCCAGGGACACCTCATTGCACCTTTCCAGTACTTTAAGGGGGCTTATAAAAATGAGGGAGTGGGATTTTTTTATACAGGCAGATAGTGACAGGGCAAGGGGCAGTGGTTTTAAACTGAGAGTACAGGTTTAGAGAAGATGCCAGGAAGATATTCTTTGTTCAGAGGCTTGAAAAGCAGTGGAACAAGTTGCCCAGAAGGGTCATGGATGCCCTATCCCTGGAAGTGTTCATGACCAGGTTGGATGGGGCTCTGAGCATCCTGGTCTATTGAAAAGCATCTCTGCCCATGGCAGGGGAATTGGATCTAAATGGTCTTTAAGGTCCCTTCCAACCCAAAATGTTCCATGATTCTAATGTCCAGCTAGTTAGGGATATGGACAATTCACAGTTACTAATCAAGAGCACTGGCCAAATAACCTACCCTAGTGAAAACTGAGTTTCTCAGTTAAAAACGTCTTACAAAGTCAAATTCAGAAGCATTTCTGTAAATTAAAGGCTTGGGTTCAGGAGCAAGCTATGCTGTTAAAAAAAGAAGTTACCTCTAATTAGCTGAGCCCCAGTAGCTAAGACAAGACAAGATAACATAGCTTAAATGCCTTTCGCTGGAGGCAAAACTCAGGCTGCACCACACTGCAGCTCAGGATGCCTACGTGTATGTGTACATACAATTACAGTGGCTCTGCTGACTGATAACTTGTTAAATTGACATAACTTGACTGTTAGGGTCCTAAGACTAATGAAACATGTAAAGTATGGCAGAAGTAAACAGCAGCTTTCCAGGAAACACTTAATTTGCATTCTAATTAATGCAATGTGGGGCAGAAGTCATAAATAAAGGATTCAATCACAGCTCACTGTATAATAGGCAGACTGGTTTTACACACCTGATATGACAGACAAGTACCAATGTGGGGTTATGGAAGATGCCAGACCTAAAAAAGCTCTTCACATCTGCAAGAGACAAAGAGATGCAGCACAGAAAAAGCCCACCAAAACAAACACCTGCAATTTATCTCTTAAAAGTTTCCCTCCCAATGAAAAATCACTCTTTTTTTTTTTTTTTTTTTTTTTTTTTCAATGACAAGTGTAAAGAAAATTTCATCTAGAGCAGTCCTTGCAGGACTGACAAACAGTATTTGAACACCACACCTTCAGGCTTGTTACCACTGGCAATGAGTAACCTGAATGCCCTGGTAAAGACTGGAGTGTCACTTTTCAAATAGCTTGCAGAAGTCTTCCCAGAATATCTCCCACCAGCAAGGAACTCTGCATGCTCCCTGAAATGGGTGAGCACCAGATCTGAATCTAGTTATTATATTTGTTAGTCCTGTCACACGGAGCATATTGCCTGCAATAGGGTTTTTGTTTGTTTGTTTGTGGTTTTTTTTAAGCAGGGTTTGAGGATGGATTCCTGCTTTGCTCTCACCTATAGCCTTACTTTATCGCCATTATGGTGTTCCAGCTGTTCCCTCCTAGGGACCATATTATGCAGTTAATGCCAACTGGTGAGCTCTGAACAAAATGGAGCAGCAGAAAAGAAGGCTGGTTGCATTTATTCACAATAAATTAATCTACATAAAACCACTCAGAAATTCAATTTTGATGTCCTTTCTGTGTGGGATAGTACATGTGGTTTATGTTACTTTGAGAACACTTTGGTAAGCACTCTGTTGTATTTATTAAATGCAATCAAGACAAGAAAAGAACAAGAAATTAAGTTACTTGCTTTCTACTTACAAATAAACAAAATTATTTTAAATATCCCACTTGTCCTCCCTGCTGAAACTATAGTAGAAAAACTAGCCTATATAAGTGACAGAAGGTTATTGCAAACCAAGCTGATGAAATGAAAGGGGACAGTAAATATCAACACCATAATAAAAGCAAAGTCCCTTATTGCTTTTAACTACTTCTCCTCACTTGCTTCACATTTCTCCACTACCCTGCCACAAGCAGCAAGTCTTTCCATGGAACCCTCCGAGCTCATTCATTTTTGTGAAAAATACTTCCTTAGTGGCTATTTGGTTTTTTGCAACCATAGTGATAAAATATATTACTGGCAGAAGTCTCAGGATTATAAATAGGTATCAGTCTTTGTTTCATTTCAGTAAGCCAGGACCAAATCACTGAAAACACATTAGGCTCTTGCCTTTTATTTGTTCTTATTTTGATTTGTTTGTGCCTCTGTGTAATTAGAAGGCTGGAAGTTTTGGGAGTGTTTAGCAAAGGCTGCACAGTAAAAAACACCTATGACTGGGGAAGGGGCAAAGTCACTCACACTAGGATGTTAGCTACCAAACTGTAGAAAAAGTTATGTTGTTCTGAGGTTTTTGCTTGTTTCCATTTTTGTTAAATTGTTTTAGATCTGTTACTTTCGTAAATATCCGTCTAACTCCAAGTGCTAATCAACACCGTGCTTGTAGAAAGCCTAGTTTGAAAATTTAGTATATTACTCCAGAAAGCTGCAGCCTAACAAACAGTAACTTGCTGCCCAAGTGCCCAGGGTCCCTCACTGAAGGCACAAGAGACCAGAGCTGACATTTCCTATACTTCAAAATCAGACAAGCAGTGCCTTGAGTAACTGTAAAAAACAAGCATAAGCTCTTGTTTGGGTTAAATATTTCAAGGATTTTCCTTAAAATTCATATAAACTATTTTTTTGCAAGACTTGGAGTCTTTTCCAGGGCTTGAAAGCACTCTGTATTAACAACAAAGCCATAATAAAATGACACAGAATTCACAAGACAAAGAAAGTCCCCAACACATCACTTTTGGGATTTAAGGCTATAATGATACCCTACAGCAAACAGGTAGGTGCGACAGTTTAGTCCTGGTGCCAAGCTTAAATCAAGCTGTGACTTCCCCCTGTGAGCAATGCTGCACCTTGTCCTCGGGGAAGGGCAGACACAGGGCAGCATAGTCTTCCTCCACACAAGGACACAGGACCCACTTCCTCTTCAGGAGAGCTGTTTGAGACTTCATCCAAATTACTTTTAAGTAACGCCTTCCTGGGGTTTGCCTGAGAGGACATGGACAATGTGAAGATGTGCTCAGCACTGGCTCTGACAGCTGCAGCTGGCAGCTACATCCAGCTGTGGTAATGCTTTGTAGCAGAGGCCAAGCCCACAAACACTGGTACTGAACCCTGAGGCAATCCCCCTCTTTCCACAATGACCATAGACAGAGGACCCACAGCCAGGATTAGATCTCAAAGGGTTAACCAGCCATAGCCAGGTCAGATCGTGAAGGGGGGAGCCATATTCCAGATTAGCAGTGGAGAACACAGTATTCACAAGAGGGGAGCTAAAAGGATTTGCTATTTGGGAACCATTTCATGCCACCCTCAGACAAGCCTCTTGTAGAAGTCAGCAGGATGCTCCTCTGGTTATGGACTGCAGCAGGACTTGGCTTCAGCTCTGAAGAAAAGGGATTTGTAGGGGAAGCTTCTGGTAGCAGCAAGTACACAAGGGAAGTTGGGCACAGCAGCATTTTTCTTTCAAAATCTCCCTGCTCCTGAAAGGCCACCCATGGGACGCAGCCATCTCTCATGTAGCTATTGTTTGCTGTGGACGTGTGCCATGTATTAACAGCCAGGGTGGAGCAGAGGGAGGTCTCAGGCCTTGTGCAGAGAAGACGAAGACTGCCCTCTGCCTTTCTGCCTTCCGAGGTCACTCCTAGCACAAACAAGGCAAGGCACCAGAACAGACCTACAATACTACCTTCCCAAAATAGGTACCAAGATAATTTCTACAGTCAACATGGCAGCAATGTAAGGAGCCTTCCTGAAAGATCTGGAGAGCACCTGGAGCAGATTACCCTAGATCACTGATTTAGGAAGCACATACTCCAATTTAAGAGCCAGAGGCTATACAGTATTGAATCAGAAGAAAAGGACAGTTACAAACCTATGGTGTCTTAAGTTCATCACTGCCAGTTTGAGCTTCTCCGTTATGGAGAGGACACAGAGTGGGGGCTGAAACAAAAAGGTGTCTGCAGCAGCTGGAGAAAGCCACCCACTGAGGATGCTCCCCTTACTTACTGCAAAAGCCCACAGAAGAAATAACAAGTCTAACTCCAGCTCTCCCTCCTTTGAAAGGGCAGAGATCTTCTTGAGTCACCAAGGCTCCAGAGCCCTTTCCTCACAGCAGTGTCCTAAGGAGCACAGTTCAATTCCTTTGCAACCTTCCTCTTTGTTTCCTCCTTGGCTTTCTTTTTGGGCCAGGGTAAGCATTCCCAACACAAGCAGGATGAAACAACAGCAGGGTTATCAGAAGCCTCGTGTCAAATAAACACTACATTTATTACAAATAGAAAACATACAAGTCATAAATCAAGGGTCCAGCTCTGAGGGGCTCGTCCCTGGAAAGGTGTCAGCGCACATGGATTTGGATGGCTGCTGCCCTCAGGCTGCCTGAAGGAAGTTTTGACCCAGGATATTAATACAGCTTATTTGATACAGAGTGAACCAGGCTGGAGCTCCAAGGTCTGTTTACATTACAAGACTGTGGGCCTTTGGGAGATTAAAACCTAGAAAAAAATGCATCTGTGTTTGCTCTGGGTGAGGCTACAATTTAAATTCTTACGTTATCACACAAACTAGACATGATAGATAATCAATGCCTTGTGACAGTTACTACTGAGGAACTGAGCTAGTTTTGTTTTGCAGGATCATTATTCAGCATATCATTCTTTCCATGTTCATTTATATTTAAAGTCAGATCAGCTGTTTATTTTCCTGAGACTTTTATGAATTCATACGTACATTTTTGTCTCTCATCATAAAGCAAAACTTCCTGGATTATGTCAGTTCTGTACTTTCTTTGCAGGAATATAAAATATACTATATTGTTGCAAAACTTTATGTCACAGAAATCATACAAATGTCAGACTAAAAGGCATCTTAAGAGGGGATCCAGTCTATGCTCTTACTCAGATGCAGTATCAAGTTTACTTGCTGCCACAACATATGTCTGTCAAACTTCTTAAAACCTTCAGAAGAGAGTTTGCAACATCCCTGGCTAATCTATTCCAGCGACTAACAATCCTACCCAGGGAGATACTTTTTAAACCACCAAAAGCCTTGTTTTGCTACTGGTGAAGCCAATCTCTGAATTTATTTTCACATCTTTAATCTACACCTTAGGTAACTCCACCCCGTTGAAAACACTGACAGCTGAATGTATGGCTACAGATACACTGTACCTATAGATACCAAATTAAATACAGAGACACAATGGCAATCTGGGGAGAGAGAGTAACAAGCACAGATCAGGGTCAATAGCACTGTTGAGAGGTAAGTGTGTGATGCACTTTCCACATGCCTGAGCAAGTAAAGCACTGATCTGCTAAATCTGAGTTCAGTTTGTTTTTTACAGAGGGCCTTCTATTAAATATGTGTGAAAATATAGTGCTTCTGATCCACAGCCATGGTGACCTGCATCCTCCTTCTAACAACAATTGCCTGAAGACTTACACCTTTCCTCAGACAACATACCTTTTCTAGAAACATACACACAAATCTTTCAATCTTTCAGAACAGATCATGTTTTCTAAGTCTTGCATCATTTGGGTCATTTCTCTAGATTATATTCTACTTAACTGCAGCAATTTCAAAAGAAGTGAAAAAAAAACCAAAACCAAAAAAACAGACTCAAAAATCCAGCTGCTGACTTCTCAGCACTCAACAGAGACATCTTGCACACAACAGCTTTGCGTGCACACTGCACACTAAGAGTTGCTCTTTTAATGCAATTATCACATCTTTTATTCCTGTTCCACTTGCCAGGCACTAAAACTCCATCTCCTCTCCTGTTGCCAAGTCCCTGTGTGGTTACAGACTCTCTAACACATACTACTTTGCAGTTTTAGAATCTGAGTGCCATCATACTGATAAATTTTTCCCAATGTATCATGTGCATTTGTTCTTCAAATCCTGTCTTCTAAAGCACTTCTGTACCCTTTGAGCCTAAATCTTACATGTTCACTTTCTATTCCATCATTCAAGCCATTAATGAAAATATTGATGGGAATCAGGTCCATAATTAAACCTCCTTGAGAGCAAAAGTGAGTTCTCCTTTTAGCAGGGCACCACTGCTAACTGCTTTCTCAGTGAGGATTTTCAAAGAACCAGGCCCTCCCCTGTTATTCAGGCCAAATTTCTCCAGTTTACATGAGAGCATACAATGAGCCATAATGTTAAAAAGCCTGGTTTAAGTCAAGATGTATCACATGTGTTGTATCATGTGTTGATTCTTTTTTTATCACCTTTTTATCTGGATGGTTCTTACACATGGACTACTTAATAATTTGTTCTAGCTTCTTTTGAGATATCAAGGTTAGACTGACTGGTGCATAACTCCCAAGACCCTCCCATTTCTCCCTTTTAAGATACTACAGTCTTAAGAAATGACTGCAGAAAACATGTATGCTTCCAAGAGAAGCAAGATTTTGTGTGCATTGTGATAGTTCCATGCACAAATTTAGACAAGAAACATTTAATTATTTTCTAGAAAGCTTGGGCAAAAAGAGTAAGTTGAATTTATCTGTTTATCATCTTGAGATGAGACAAAAATAAGTGAAGTCTAGGGTACGTGACCAGAAATGAATATTATATAAAGAGAATCATTCATTTTCACAGAAATATGATCCCTATTATGTAACCTCTCCCAGCCTCCTGACAATGGATGGTTATTTCCCATAAAGTATTTTTCAGTGCTTTGCTCAACTGAGAGTTCAGCAAATCACTAAATAGCTTCCCCCCCCCACTTCCCTTGGGAAACAGTTGCACAGCTATATAATAGTCAGTTTGGTCTCACATAATGCAGTACTGAAACATATTTAATAGCAGCTAATTGCAACAATAAATATGTAGTAGTAACACTACCCCTCCTTGCTTTGCCCCATAGAGACAACTGTTTCCATTTACAGATATTACACCTACAAATTCTTCTAGTGTTTCCCCTCTGATTTCCAAATACTCAGACTTCTTGTGTTTTCTGTTGTACACGATCACA
>NW_008687489.1:0-49004 GCF_000695815.1 Acanthisitta chloris | reverse complement strand
GCCTGACTTTCTAATTTTTTGGGCGCTGTTATACCAAGTGCCTCTCATACCCTCATTGGTCTCTACTATGATTCTTGGTGGAGAGGCAAGGTTTCAAAGAGATGATCTTGCAAACACAAAGAACAAGATAAAACACTACATCAGCCTCCATTATAATGCCATATATAATGCCTCATCACAATGACTGCTGAGACTTATTATTCCAACACCCGCATCTGAATAAAAGTGGGATTAGATTTGATGTTGATTTCAGATACCCAGCCTCCTGCTCTCCTATTTGGATAGTGACTGGGAGTGAAGTATAGCTGCAGTATCACAAGATAAACCCACTGCATGAATAAATGCTGTTTCCCATTCTCCATGCGTTTAAATCAGAGGCTGTTGACCTCTTTAGGATATGATCTATTCAGATAATAAAACCCACATGGCATGTAGTAAAACGTTTTAATCCATGATCCATGCATATACTTCTCTAGAAACAAAGGTGGTTACAGACTGTAGCATATAAAATTTGCCCTGAGCTAGAGAGCCAAAGCCCTTTAGCACAGAGACATTTTTGAATTGTGAACTTTATAAAACCCAACCCATAAGTTCTACAGATGTACCTTATTGCTGAGAAAAATCTAAGAAGTTAACTGCCAGTGTGAGCTCATATAAACTGGTATTTTAAAGTGTGCTCTATAGCTTGTATTATTTTTCTCACCTTTCCTGTATAGTAAAACCAAGCTATTGCAAATTAAGGTGCTTTTTTTGTGGTGGGGTTTCTTTGGGGGTAAGGATGTGGTTTTGCCCTCTGCCATTTCTAAAGATTGTACAAATCAAAGTATATTTTTTAAAGGGATTTTACTACCTGTTTAATAACTTTTTAAAAGGTTCTAATATTGCATCATGGGACTATGGATATGGTAGGTCTTTTCCTTCACAAACGAACAAAGAACATATCCGAGCAATGCCTAGTAACACTAATGGCAGTTGCTATCCAAAAATCCCTTCTGCAGTTTAAGCAAAGGGATCCAGAAAAGCTAGTCCGCTTGAAATGTTATTTAAAGACAAGGGGTTTGGACACAGCCCCACACAAGCTGTTTAGCAGCAGATTATCCAGACTGTATCAGTTTTCCTCAACATTATGACTGCCTACGACTGTAAGTTGCTTTTATCCAACAGCAGAAAGGCATAGAAAGCAAATCAAGATGCTGTACAGAGGGATGCCTTAGACTGGCCACTGTTGGATCTTTCCTTCACCTGGCTGCAGACAGACACCACTCAATTCTGAGTATTCATGGTAGGACTTAGCCAGAGGCTTTTCCTTTTGGCATTTCATGCTGTGGAGAAGCTTCTTCGCATGCTAATAAAGATGCCAGGAAGACCAGCTGCTCTTAAACAGTTTGCAGGGAGGCAGATATAATTAATTCACAAGTTGGAAGCATATTTGACAGAAAGAATTGTTGTGTTACCCCCCCAAAAAATCAAGAAGTTCATATGTGAAATGTACATGCAACTACATCTGCTCTCACTTAAATCCCATACGTTTATGCTACCCTAGCTGAAGACACTGTGGTTGTCTCTCATGGCTAGCCATGAAGATGATTTGCGGAATAATCTGAATAGTGCTGTGCAAGGAAAAGCTTGATCAATAGGCCCCATAATGTAGAAGGTATGAATTTACGTTACTTTAATGGTATGTCCAAGAACATTAAGACCAGTCAAAGTCTACCCAGCTGGGCACTTTTACCAGGGCCTGGGCTTTCTTTGGATTATCACAATCCTGACTTCCACCAAACTCAATGTCCAAGACTCACTGCAATAAGAACAGGATTGTTTAAGCACTTTTTCCTTGCTTTTTCTATTTTATCAGCCATATTCACATAAACTTGTCACCCATTTGCATACATTTGAGCAGTCTGCCTGAGTATAAGGCATCTGCACGTTTATGTTCTCTTCTCTGACATCTGGAGTGCTATAAATTCAATGCTTGCCATAATTTTTTTCCTTTTCTCTTTCTCCCTGTCCCCTAAAGAAGTATTGGCAGTAGCACAGATCAATCGGGTCACATGCAGATTCAAACTCATTGGAGATTTCCAAGCTTGAATGACTCAAACTGGACCAAAAAGTTAAGAGTGGCAGGGAAAAAAACCCATCAATGGTGTCTCTGTAAAGAAAAAGAAGCATTACCATTCCACTGCAACAAGATTCAAAGGAAAATACTAACAATGAATAACTAAAATGGCTAAAGTTGCCTCAGGGCACTTTGGAAGAGAACACTGCGGCAGGTATGACCAGCTCTCCCCCATTTCTGCTACCTCCCTGCTGGGTAAGCAGGAATTGATGCTGGCACCCCAGCAAAAAATATGCCTCAGGGCAGCTCTGGACTGACCAATGGAGCAATTCAGCCTCCCTGTTTGTCCCTTGGGACTACTGCACAGGTAAGGGACCACCGTGCCAGTGAGTGTGGGGACCCTGGACATTGAACAGTGAGCATGGAAGCTGTACATGTGTTTAATGGGAACGTCTGGAGTAGCAAAGCACCCAAAAGGGACACATGAGAACCACTTTCCAAATCTCTGAGGCATTGCAACACACAATGCAAACGTACAATTAAGTTTTGCAAATCTGGCCAGACACCAAAGGCTCTTTGGAAGTTGGCTGAACACAAAGTTCCCTGATTTTTCCCCTGACTCTCAGCTTTCCCTGCAGGCTGAATCAAAAAGTACAGATAATACCGGTCTGCTCATTCTGCTGCTGCCCATACAGTGATGTATTTTTCTTGCTCCATTGGGACACATGAAATAAGAGAAATGAAAACAGGGTCAGCCTGGTGTCTGTTGAGGGATCATCTCTTACTAACCAAGAAATGGCAAAATCCTCCTAAAGGTTCTTTGGGGAATATTTAGTTTGTCCTGTGCTTTTACTGTAATTGTGTTAATCCGACAGATTTTCTAAGCAGTAAAGCGTTAACTGGCATGTCTGAGGAATGCCTGGTGGGGAATGTGACTGCATGGCAAGAGGACTGAAAATGCAGTTTACATAAGGGCATGGACTGTATGTGACAAAGAATACATTATAGTATACGTTTCCTTCATGGTAATATATGATGAGGTAATGGGGAGCAGGGTTAAAAGCTGAAGTGACTATATTTATGTGTCAAGTTCAAGAGGTTGTTTTAATTTCTAGACCAAATCAATGATGACAAACTTCAGCTCTGCTTCCGTACATGCTTCAGTGGCCTGTGAGGGGTGGCTACCTTGTGTCCAGCTAGCACACATTTCTGTGCTGGATTACTTTTATTCTCTTAAACTGGCATTTTGAGTGGAAAGCATGGTCCAAAGCAAGACGGAAAAGGCAAGTGGAGAAGGTAAAGAGTGAAGTTAAATTATGTGGAATTGACCATAATGAAAAATCTGGGGGCTAAATCAAACCTGCAGCTATTTTGCTTATCACTCACCTACACATCTTTCCTCCATCAAAGAAATCACCCATTTGAACAGATGATTGCCTTTACAAGCTGCAGGGTGCATCAGGGGAACATGTTAGCAGTTTCATTTTCTCTCCTACTGAGTTACGCTGCCTACAGCCCCTGGGATCACACAGGATCTGAGAGCCCACAGCTTTTTTTTTTGCTGTTGTTGGCTGCTCTCACTGCTAGATCTCAAGTCCTGTCAGCAGAAGCTTTGCAGCGGATGCGCAGGGAACCTGCCTAACATGTTACGAACTGACACAATTTCAGCAGTAGCCAATGGTCTCACATAATGCAGTTATTTTTTCCAGGCCTGTTTTCTTCTTCCAGCTGAGTTCCCAAAAGGCAGCAATGCTTTAATGGACCCACACAATGAAAAAATGAGCAACAGCAGCATCCTAAGGGCTTTTGTTCATTATTGCATCCAGCTCTTCTGGAGTTCTCAGATGAACTGGAGGGCGAGCTTGGCTAACATTTCCTGACTGGAGTTCTGAGAGTGCCTGGTTCAAAGGTTGCACATGTCAGAGTCACTTCGCTTTCCACTATGCTACTTAAAGCATAATGAGAAATGAGGGTATCAAAGTATGTGAGGTCTCCCATGTACCAGTCCCTTTCCTCTCCCTTCCTTTGCCTGAGGACACCTGGTCACCTCCAAAGATAAGAAGACATACTTCCAGACTGTCACACATAAAAGAAATTGTGTAAAGCATGAGAAAAATTTGGGCCAGTAATATAGCATGATGCAGCTTTGCCACTCTTAACAGAGGAGATAATGCAGGGATCAGGAATGACTGTTCAGTGATTTGGGGGTTTTTAAGCAACATACAAGGATGTTCATTTTCAGGAGGATCGAAGCGGCTCAAAGTCCCAGTTGACTCTGGAAATCTTTGCCAAGAGGGTTTCAAATCCACATTGACCAATGTTACAATAAGCCATTTCCACCACCTATAGAGCTCTGGCTTACAGCAGCTCAGGACAAAGCCTTGTCCATACTAGACACAAGAGGCAAGACCAGTCATGGTGGCATACTTGTCAAATACAAAGCCAGTAGTGGGCATGCCAAAGTTCACACTGGCACAGCTATGCTAAAAAGCTGCCCACTCTATGCCTCTTTCCTTCTCACCATAAGAATAAAAGTGAAAAAAATATCCTTTCATCCCTCTGAGGCACCATACATGCAATTACCCACAGGCCATGCATACAGTCACTCTCCCCCACCATCCCTTCTGCCTCCCCCACTTTGGCAAAAAGCTCCAGATGAGCAGTTTCAATTACTTGAACAATCATCTTGAAAGTAAAATATTTCCTTCCTTGCCACAAATCTTTATAAGTAGTGAAATAAACACCACAATGTGCCTTCTTCCAACAGCTGGAAAATTATGGTCTGACTGAAATGACATCATTGTGTTTTCCTACGGAATTTCTGTGCTGTGAGATTTCAAGCAGAAACTGTGTGGGTGAGAGCACTGTGGTGAAGTGGACAAACAAAAAAGGTGAAACTGTCTTAAATAAGCTTTACTGTGAAATAAATGTTTACACAAAAACTGGAAAGGTTTCTTAAAAAGAGATCAGACAGACTATTCTCTGGCTCATAGTCATTCCTCAGGTCTAACAGCCCTGTTCTAGCTCTAACATAAAATATTATCTCTCTCAACATCTTATATGGTTCTTTACCTTTGTCTAATTACGTCACTTAAAAATACGAAGACACAGAAGATACATCCCAGTAAGGAAATACCTCCGTCAAAGTGACACTGCAATTCTAGCAGCTTTTCAAATGAGGCAGCACTCAAGCTACACCCTTAATTACACACTCAATTGTGGATGTCATCAGAAGGCATGTGATCACACTTGGGATACTGAAATACCTTTGATAGCACAGAAGTCTATGGAAAAGGAAGATTAGGTCCTAGCAAGTCAGAATCAAGTCCCAAAACCTGACTCCAAACTAGAAAAGACAGAGTGCAAAATGTTTGATGGCAACAGAGTTTAAAACTAACTTTGACCGGCTGGTGAGAAGAGAAACAACTGCCAGCACCTACCAAAAAATGGCAAGTTCAGTTTTTCATTGTCATGGCACTTTGAATTGTAAGCTTTGGGTAATTTCTACACTTAGATTTGGTCAACTTTGTGTAAAGAAAATAAAATTACACTCTTCTTTTCCTAAATTGCTTTTCAATTCCTTACCATGCCAGAGCCTTCTTTGTAAGATAGCCAGAGCTACCCAATTTGTACTCCCTGGCCCAGCAGGCCCCAGTAATATTAAAGGTTTGGTCACTTGCAATGAAAATGTCTTGAGCACAATTCTCAGTAGCACTCAGTGCAAGTTAGCAGCGCAATTTGACACTCAATAAGTGGATTAAAAAAAACATCAATCACTAAAACCAAAGAGAAATTCTGAATTGTTCTTGGTGATCACTGCTTCACTATAAACTACCTACTTACTCCAAATCATTGCTGTGGGAAACCAATGGCAGCACTGGGGCTGACTACAGGCGGTAATCAGGCTGAACATGGAAATCAGAAATGAAACAGAGCATGCAAATAAGAGAAAGAAAAAAGACATCTTTGCTGAAATTCCTCTTCTGTTTTAACTCCTATAGAAGGCCTTGAAAAACCTTCTCAGTGCTCAAAAAATACCACAAACCTCTTCAATAGCTCTGGTTTCTTTATGTTTTCTCTCAGTTCTTCACCCTGCTCCTCTTGAATGATTGCATAAACCTGGCATGGCATAGCTAAAAAGTCAGTTTGTATGTTAAAACTTTCCTACTTTTTCTACATTATATTTTGTGATGGAAATGAGTGAACATCATACATTCTCACCCTAAATTTCATTCTTCATTTGTTAACTCCTCCTGCCATTGTTACCAATTCCACCAAATTGCTGTATTTAGTGGGGTCAAGAATAAAGAGCAATGCAGGTCTATCTTCAATACTTCGACGAAGAAGAATGAAATTGATGCATAACTGTGCATATCACTTTAATGCATCCAGCCCTATATATAAACATAATTTTGTGTGATTTATATCCCTAATTAGATTCCCATGGCAACATTCCTCAGCTAACAATGTGTATCATAATCACCTTTTCTTCATACAAATTATTTCCTTAACTTTGCATGCATATCTTAGCAGGTTTTATTTTTAAAACTCATGTTAACAGTTTCTCTCTTGTTACCAGTAGGGGTGCTACGATAAGAAACTAATTTGCTGTAAAAATTACTCATTTGTCAAATAAGCATTAAAATAATTGTTCCCCTTTTGACTGTTACCCTGCTGTTTCCAGTCATTTTCAAAAACTAAATTATTTACTCATTTGAAAGTTCAGCTGTGCATATTTTAATTGATATTCCCTCATAGGACTCATATTGTTAATGACAATAATTAACCCGAAATGGCTGCTAAATAATTATGCTGAAAAGATACAAAGTATTTGTGCAGAAAGTCAAATCAGCATTTGAGAAACCATCAAAACGTACAACTTTCCTATTTTATGGCAAAGCATGGTAATAGTTCATAATCAAATTAAGGATGAAAAGGAAAGATGTAGATTACATGCTTTGATGCAGAATACTTTATGTTTCCAATATAGCATGGTATTCTGGCTAACAATGAGTACTCAGTCATTTTAATAAATCCCTAGTATTGCTATTCCAGATAGTAATATAATGTATTCTCATGAAGTCAGTGCAGTTAGGAACGTAGTAAACTATCCATTAATAATACTTCTCTGCCATCTATCTATTGCATTTCATTCCAAGGAGTCAGAGCCCTGTAATAATTTATAGCTTATGGAATTAATGCTGAAGGCTTTCTTCTGGCAAGCATTGTTGATTTCAATGACGAGAGCTAAAAGCTATTCAAGGCCCAGCTTCTTTCTCCGGACACATCACAGGCCAGATACACTGCCAACCTATTGTTTGTTGAACCATCTATACTAGTACAAAATCATTTTTTATTTAGCTCCTTTGCTTGTCGATAGCACACGTTACGGATGAAGCAAGCTCTGTATGCCCTGCTAAATAGAGACAGGATGGGTTTGTCTACATGGGAAACGATCTGAGTTAACTAAGGATGTGATTTTAATGTGAGTTTCTATATACAACTATATTAAGCCCATGTGGACTCACTCATTCAGAATTAAAATAGCTCTAATTCACTTTAATCTAATTCACTTCCAAAGACCACAGAGGGGTTTAAAGTTGTTTAATCTATTTGAACAGCTCATTTGAATCCACATGCCCAAGTGTCCCCACAGACACTCACAGAGGCAAACAAAAACCCAATAAAGCAGTACAGAGGTTAAGAGCAGGTAGGCAGAAAGTTTTATTTCATAGCTTTTTGGTGGACATTGAGTGCTCCTAAATTCCAATGGGAAACTAAATTCCCTTTCTTTTGGAATTTAGAACTGCTGCTGCAGCACTCCTTCGCTGACCATCCCATATCCCCATAGTCTGCAGTGCAAGCACACTGTGGTCAGGGACAACTAGAGGGACAGTTAAACCTAAGAGCACCAGATAAATGGATTTGGAACCAGAATACATGTCTATCTAGGCCAAACCACTTTTGGTCTTTGATTTATTATTGAAATCGAAGATTCTGAATGGGGAAATAACACTCTCCCCTTAACCCCCACACCCTTGATCAGTCCTACCTGAAAAGGTTTTTCCAGTAGCCCATACCAACAGAACATCCTCAAATTGAAAGGTTAGGTGATGCTTGCAATAAAAATCAAACACTTGTCATGTATTTGGAGACTATATATTGTATCATCTCTGTGCTAAGCTCTTGGAGGAATACGGATACAGTTGAAGTCACAGTTTGAGACTGACCAAGTCCTGACATTTTGCTGTTGCTAGAGGGAAAGGAAGGCTTGAAGGAGTTAAGGATGTGTCTGCTTGCAGGCCTAAGTGGGTGTTGGCAACAAGCAGAGATCTGTAGCTGATACACAGGAGTGTAGGTTGGTCATATTTCTGTTTCTGTAGAAATTCTGGGGTTTGTAAAAGGAAACTATGTTCTATAGGTGTTACTTTTTAAGATTTGAGAAGCAAGTAGATGGCCCACTTGATGGGAATGTCACGGATTAAGCATGGATGTGTCACCAATCCTCACAATTTTGAGTGTGTTCTCTGTAAAGCTCCCCCTCTTAGAAACATGGAAATAAGTGAGATTTTTAAAGCAAGTAAATTTCTATTCTTTGCTGTAAAGGAAAGCAGAAAATTCTCAATCAAGTAAATTCCAAAGGTGTTTACAAAAAGAAAAAAGGCATAGTTAAAAAAATAAAACTTGGTACTTTTGAAGAAGTAATTCCTAATTTTTGATATTTTTTTCATTTAATAAAATGCTTCATTACAGCAATTTAAATACTCCCAGTCAGAGAGCATTAATATGAACACATCTGTCTTATTCACTTAAATTGCCTCCACAAATCTTGTACATTTACACACACAACTCTGTGGGTTTGCATTTGTAGCCAGCAGCATTCACAACTCAAGCATGCCTCTGTGAAAGTTTGGCTCATTTAGAGCTACCTTACACATCCTCTAAATTATATTTTGAATTTTGACATGTAAGACAAATAGCCAACAGACAAAGAACATATTTAAGAAAAAAAGAAAAAAGTCTTTTAATTGCTCAACCTATTCCTGTCTAAAAAATAAGTGCAAGCTATTACTGGCACCAAACGACTCCCGGTTTTCACTGGCCAGCAAAGCTGCATCTGCAAGTTCAATGAGATCAGTAAACAGTGTAGGTTAAGTAACTGGTTACTAATATTTTCCTTGAGCTACGAAACTTTTAAGCAAACAACAACAACAACTGTGATCGCAGTAACCTTCCAGAGGTTAACAGCATGCAGGTGGTCAATTGAAATTAAATGCAAACCAGACGGCTGCGGCATTATAAACTCAAAATCTCAGTTCAGTTTGCTTCAGGAATTGGGTCTTCTTTCTCAAAAGCCTCGATGATACAACACATAAATGTCAAAATGACAAAAATAAGGAAGTATGTCATAGACTAAGCATTTTAATGCCTTTTCTGGCTCACTTTTGCAGCCTGAACTGTCTGTGTTGACCACATTTGATGGCATCAGTACTTAGAGTGGTTGCATGCATGAGTTTTTAACAGATGACATAAACAGAGATGGCCCATCAACTAAGTGAACTGTGCTGTGGGCTTGTTTAAACCACTGGCATGATACATTTTATACTTCATTTATGATGCCACTTTGCTGACCTTGTGAGATACCTTTAAGTATAGGTAATCAGATATTGAACTGGAAGCAGGTTCAAATCCAGCTAACAATGGTATAAGCACTGATCAGAATAGATTATTCATATCCTTCCAGACACCGTTTTTAAAACATGTCTCTCAGTCTATTCCTAAGCAGTGATAGCCAATATACTTATTGACCACCAAGAAATAAGCACTTAAACTGAGCACCAGTTTAACGTAAAAAAGTTTGGCTCACAGTAGACATAGCCTGGCAGAAAACTTCTACTGGAATGGAAAATAAAAACAGAGGAGAAACACCAAAAAATCCTTCATCCCACATGAAATTTTGGGTAAGTTCAGGGCACAAAGCATTTGCTTTGACAGCTTTGTATCAAAGATGGAATCTCCTGTTCACTCACCAGCCCATCCAACCTGCAAGCAACCTAATTACCCCAAACCCACAGGCACACAGCAACAGCTGAAAAGGGCTAGGGACAGAAGTGTAAAATATAGGACCAAAACCATGTCCACATACACCAGCCAGCACTTGGACTCCATGGAAAAGCACCAGCACTTCTGAAACTTGACACTGCTCAGAGATACACATTCAAGTTGAGTGGCTGCCAGTAAATAAATACAAATCTGTTGTCATGGTGTTTTGTAATGACTAGCTCCTTAAAGCTAGTAATACTCATCTCCTAATGAAGCAATATGCCTCTAGGTACAATTCTTTCTCAGGCTGCAGTATCACCTACAGGTCTACTGTCCAGTGTCTTAAGCCAGGGCATGAGTCACAGGTGGTTCCAGTGTGCTTGTGTACAGCAGCACAGTGTCAGCAAGATCAGGGCACGTACCCCCTTAGTCATCTTCCAGTAGCTGCTTTAAACTTGTCAGTGGAAATAGAGTGAGGTTAGAGAGATCTCTGAAGAGTATCATCACATTGTTATTTGTGCAAAATTCACATAGAATCCTAGAATTGTTACAGCTGAAAAAGACCTTTAAGATCATCAAGTGCAGCTGTCAACCTAGCACCACCACTATGTTCACCATTAAACTGTGTTCTCAAGTGCCATATCCACATGTTTTTTGAACATATCCAGGGATGGTGACTCCACCATTTCCCTGAGCAGCCTGTTCCAATGATTTACAACCCTTTCCATGAAAAACAATCAGCTAATCCAAATATCTAATCTAAACCTCCCCTGGCCCTTTCCTCTTGTTACCCTGGGAGAAGAGTCTAATCCCCATCTGGCTACAGCCACCTTTCACATGAATGTAGAGAGCAATAAGGTCTCCCCTATATTCTCTTCTTCTCCAAGCTAAACAACCACAGCTCTCTCAGCCACTCCTCATCTGACTTGTGCTCCAGACCCTTCACCAGCCTTCTTGCCCTTCTCTGGACTCACACAGCATCTTTGTTCCTTAGTCGTGCTGCTTATGAAAGATACATGTCCTCTGCACACATGTCCCACATGCTTACAGCTGATCCCTCCTTCGTGCCCCTGCACAGACAGGTACACACTGGCCCTAGATGAGAGCTGCACATGTGCATGTCACCTAGATGTGTTTCCCAGCTAGCCAAGCTGGGTGGCCAAACCTAAGCAGGGAACGGCTGAGCTCCAGCTGCAGCCTTTCCATTACTGGTAGCACCAGTTGTTCTCTCTTCTTCCTGCTCAGCCAAAAAAAATCAAAAGTCATAGAAACCTCCATAATATCTGGTTTAAACTGGCCAGTTCATAAGTTATTAGGGAAAACACACACTCTGGCAAGCTTTTAACACACTAAATAGTCTTTGACCTCAGCAAACTCTTAGACAACTGAGAGAACAATTAAAAACTGAACATTTTGAACCTCTTAAAATGCAGATTAACCTGTGTTGCAATGAATGCACAGCATTATCCCTTTCTAAAACCATCCCTGGTTTGCTTGCCATTTCTTTCCTTTATGTGCGTCTGTTTCAGCTGGAGAAAAACAGGAAACTGAGATGTTCGTCCAAAAATCAGCAGCACTTCTCTTACTAAGATGTTCAAGAAATAATGATTTTATCTCACCTGAAGCAATGGAACTCCAAATCCTTAACAATATGACGATTCTGTTACAAAGCAACTTTGACATCAGCTCCGAGGTGAAAACATGCAGCAATGGACTACATGATGGTGAGAAGTATTTTTCAGCTTCTTCAGCCTTGCCTTGCATTACCTGTGAGTGATACATTACAGAATCGAATGCCAGAAAAGAGCATTTTAGAATAAAAAGTATAGTGTTTCATAATTTGATTTAAATCAATTATACCATCTCTCACTGGAACGCTCACGAACGTCAGAAATCAAATATATAAATGAAACCAGCTGCTCTGGATACTCTTTCCTTGGGATAGATTTCACTTGAACTCAATCAACTTTCTCCTGCAGTACGTTACTGTAATGCAACATCAGAGTGGAGAGCACACAGTGCTGTACGAGTTACTGCAAGGTAAACAGTTATGGTTAAAAAATGCAGAAGTTTAAAATCCTTTCCTGCAATGGCTGGCTAAAATCAGAGGAATTATTAAATCCTCTGAGGCTGACAGTGAAACTGAGGTAGTAGTCATTGGCACCTCTGCAAAAACGATTAATTTATTGCTATTTACTACATCATATAATCTTTCTGATTTGTCTCAGTCTGGAGCCCCTCTGTGCCAAAGAGCATGGAGGTCTGCAGTGTTTAGGATGAAGAATAATTACAACTGGAAAAGCACATACAACCAAAGCTCCATGTTCTTTAATCTCCAAGTTGAATGCATGTGTAGATTTTGGCATCACTCTTAAAATGATGGTTTGTAACTAAATACTATATTTCAGTGCTTAGATAGCTTTCCATAAATCATAATAAATATATAAGGCAAAATCCTGGCTGCAATGAACTCAAAGGGAGCACTGCCAGCCACTTTAAGGGAGACAGGGTTTCATGCAAAAGGTTTTCAGCAACCCAAGCTATCCAGCATTTTGGTTGCAGTATTTTCAACTCCATTTCTCATCAAGTCCTCTTTTCTCATCCAGCATCTGCAGTAGCACTGTGCTGAGATACGACTGCACACTGAACTGTCAAGCAAAGTAAAGTAATAGGAAAACATCTCTGCTAAAATGAGGGGCAATTCCAACTTCAGCTGACAAAAACAACATACAAACATCTTCTGAACTTCTGTGTGCAGATTCCCCTGAGCTTGTTCTGTACCTTGTGGGAGGAGACAGACTCCTGCCCAGAGTGGGAAACAGTGTTCTTACTGGGTTTCTACTCTGAAGGATTCCAGAATTAGTCCTTCAACACTCTTCTTACAAAGGTAAAAATGGTCCCTTAACTTAAGCAAGGAAGTATTGCCAAGTAGCAGAGAAGGCAGAGGACATTATCACCGCCAGAAGCTCTGATATTGTTTTTACAGTTCATAATATTTTATTCATTCTGAAGACATGTAGAGATAAAACAAAGGAAAAGAAAACTCTATCTCTCCACCTTTTTTTACCTTTTCTTAAACATTTTCCGATACAGCTACTCATGTATCTTATTATCCAAGTGTCTTATGTTCTTCTGAGTCTTAGAAGAGTTCCCTTCAAAGTAACTAAATGCCTCATTCTACAGCTACAGTACTCAAAGAGAGGCAAATGATCTGCCTTCTTAAAGATATAATGGCACCTGTAGCTGGAAACAAGATAATTTTCATAGCTATCATGTGCTTAACTTTCACCAACTCAAATAATTTAGAACACAAAAGTAGGTGTCATACGCAGTAAGTCGTGACTAAGGAGAGTCAAGTGAAATAATGACTTATGCACTACTTTAACAGGCTAACAGACTCTGTTTACATTTATATACTTTAAAATTTTGTTTTCCTAAGAAGTCAGTACCAGAAATGTGTTTGTATAGGATTAACAGGGTCAGATTAATATGTATGACAAGACAGCAGCTTCTCTAACTTGACAATACAACCTAGAATTATTTTAAGGTTTTAAAATCATTTATATCTATAATGCCATATGTTCTTGTGAATGAGGAGAGAAAAGGAGACAAAAAAAGACAGAATGAAACAGAAGAAAAAGTAACTATGAGGCTTTTGTTTATCATGAGGCAGAACAAGTTAAAAACATGATTCTCTTCCTTTCCCCAAAAAGACTGGAAATGCAGATCCTACTGCTACAATGATTCAAAGTAATCACTAATTAATAAAATTATTTTGGCCAAGAACAGGTTGTTACTATAAGTCCCAACCAAAGAATGAGAATTTTTTTCAAGACTCCTCAAAAAATGCTTGAGGATTTGGTGAAATTTTAATACCAAGAATCTACTCACTTGTAAGCAGACAGACTCACATTCAATTGATGTCCCACATGGCACAGTGACCTCAAGATCCCTCATTTCTTTACCACTAGGAAAAAAAATAAAAATCTTATTAAAAAGGGGGCTTAAGGCAAAGTGGGTCAAGGAAGCAGGTGGTGTATATTTTAGTAACATTTTCTTCAATGAAAAATGTAAACATAAGGTTTGTGCCCTAACAACAACATCGTAGAGAGGGGATGGGAAGGTTTCAGAATTTGAAGGATGACTCTCCTGAAATGCGCATCTGACCTGGGAAGCCTTGTAAAGCAAGACAGAGCTAAGCTAAAGAGGAAGGAGGGCTCCCAGAAACAAGCTTCAGGTTTTCAGAAACCAAGACACTAGTCAAAAGTGTCCTGGAAACTACCTTAAATGTAACTACAGGGCTCTACAAACTCTTTGTTATTTAAAACAACACTTTTGACAGCTGGGAGCACTACCTCATCTAAAGCATAATAAAAAAAGTATACATCTGTGAATGGACAGGGATCTCTCCCTCTAAAATCTCATCTTATTCTGAGTTTCAGCACTGGGCACTCTGCCTTTCACAGTAAGTTAAATATCCTTCTGGCTTGACTACACAGTCTTTTAGAAAGACATCCTTACTTTCAGTGGTGGAGATAGTATTCAAGGACCACAAGGCAGTAGGTAATGGCCATTGAAAACATTGTGTTTCCTTGAAAAAAACAACAAAGTAGGACTGGGGAACATGGTCAAGAACCAATTGCAGATGAATAACCACTACTGAAATTGCCACATGGATTTCATATTCCATCACTTTCCTTAAGTGTAATATGAGATACTGAATTTTGATTTCTTCTGGTCTGAGGAATTAAGCTTTCACTTATTTTGCCAAAGAACCTGCAAGGTTGTTTATCTGACTGTAAAAACAAGGCCACTCTCTCTCAGAAGACAGAGTACTATAGAAATTAAGTAAAATCAAGAGATCATTCCACATCCCTCTTAAAAACATACTGTAGAAGTAACAGATGAAGATTAGCCAGATTGGACATAAATGAAGTCGTTCTGATGAGGCTACTCTAAAGGACTAAAGCTGATGCTTAAAGCGACCTAGGACCTATTGGAAAGACCATGAACAAAAATAACACATATTTGAGAATCACATTCTTCCTTTCCTATTTTCTTCCTTTCTTTTTCCTTCTTGTTTTTTTTTTTTTTTTTTGTATTTATTTAGTCTTGCTTTTTCTCAGCCTCCAAGTTACAAAGAAGCAGATGGATTCATCTGAACCCCACTCTTCAATATTCACCAACCATCACAGAAAGCTGTGCAAAACATTTCTTGTGCCCTCAGGAAGCTGCTGAAATTTGAAGAGAGAAAAAGCACACAACTTTATTGAGGTCGGCGCAAGCCCAGAGATTTGCAAGTTGCATGTCTCTGTTAATCAAAGTGACTGTGCCAACATGATTAGGATACCCACAAAGCCAAGCCAATCATGCAGCTAACTGAGGGAGACCACAGAGCAGATAGCAAATACCACTGGAGTTGTACATTGTCTCAAAAGATTATCACTGCAGTTGTTCAAACTCTTGTGACCAACAAGGGATTTCAGTGACTCATTGCTATTGTGTTTCTGCAGCTCAACAATATGTCCCATGCATATTCTGGAGCTCCATAGCACCACATGTGTATAACAATGTGCCACACTTAATAAAATGTCTTTGTGGTAAAAGAAGTACCAAAAATATTCACACAATAGCAGAATGCCAACCAAGCACTGAACTACATTAGAAATCTCATTGGGTGCTATTCCAAAACAGCATCTGCCATGGCCCCAGGAAGTAGCTTTAAAAAAAAAAATTAAAATGAGAGATTTTTCTGAAAGATCACAGCTTTTAACATACCAAGGAACGAGCAAATTAACATATGACTCACCTCCCTGAGGTCTATCCCATGGTTTCATTATCAGTCAAGCAGAATCCATTGTTGTAAAAGCAGTTCAAAGCAACCACTCCATCCATGTGCCACACTGAATAGGCAGCAAATCTTCATGTATATACAGCTTTGTTAAAAAAGGAGGGTGGTAGGCTAACATTTAAAAAGAAAACAAACAACTCCTCCCACACTGGAGCTGGAAAGGCCAGAAAAGCCCTTACACATCAGTAAGGGCTAGGAAAGATGATGGTCATTTTTCAGATGGTCTTAAGACTTTCCCAAGAAAATGCTGACCTGCAGCTGGGGCACACCAATCAGCTGCTCTGGCAAAGGTCACAGAAAGAGAGATCCCCTGCTAGTTCAACAGCAGTGGTTTCTTAAATAATCCTGAAAAAACGAGTAGCATGTGAACATGAATGCTTCTTCCTCTGCAGGATTCAGACAGGAAAATGGGGCCCACATCATAACTGCTGTTGTCCTCCTCAAAGTATTGCTTCCAAGCAGAGCAGAGTATCCCCTTCAGAGCAGAGCTACCAGGAGTGCTGAAATGAAAACAACCGGCTTAACTGACAACCTGGAAAGGAATCATAGAGGAGTCCCATCCAAGTTACACAGTTTGGGCTCCTGCCACAACCAAAGAGGCGAATGTAACTTCTGACACTGACAAGCTCTGAGTGCTGTATCAAATGAAGGTAAGAGAAAACAGGGAAACCCTTGATACATCAATCATGTCACAGAAAGAAGGCACCATGCACAGTAAGAATCTTGGATGAGTTAAAGGTTATAAAAAGGAATCATGACATTAGGCTTTTCCTTGCATAACTGGGCAGAGGAAGGAGGACTTTCTTTTCTGGTTAAACAAAGTCCCGATAAAAAAAAAAGCATATGCAGAGGGTGCTCTAACATTAGATTTGTTCTGCTGAAGGGCAAATAAGCAGCAGGTGGGAGCCCTGCAGAGGAAGAACAAGTTTCTAGGGATGCTGGTCCTTCCTCTCCTTTCTCCCAGCTGATATGACACAGAAGCCTCTCCCTGTCAGTAGGCACTGCATGGAAAATATTCACGCTCTTCTCTTCCTATTCTCTTTTTCCCTTTTCAGGGTTCTGCACTGAGCTAGCAACAAGATATTAGGAGTCTTATGGACAAAATGCACAGCACACAGTGGCACCAATCCACGGCTGAGTGCCATCAAACATGTGGGCCTTCCCCTCAACAAATAGTCCTTTCTCTACTTGCATACCAAGCACCAGTGGAAGACAGTGGTTTAGGACTTCCACTCTCCTGTGGACATGCAGGTCCCTGGTGTGGTAACTACTTGCCATTATTGCACTACAGAAAGGCCTAAAATCTGGCATTTATTTTATAGTCAGAATCCTGTCCTCCGTGTTAGGTTTTAGAAAAAAATTATGTATCTAAAACGATGGCTGTAACAGAGTGGACGTTCACAGCCTCTTTGTGGTGCCCCATTACCAGAGATAGAGAGCATCCCCACTCACAGTGCTCCACAAAAACATCCGACATATAACAAGCTTAAAGAGGACCTCTCAGACTTTAAAGTATGGCTGGAGTTTACCATGAAAAGGACTGCGCATACGTATAGAACAGGAACCCTGCAACACACAAAGCTTTCTGCAGATATTCAAGACACCCTTTCAACTTTGATTCACTTAAGCAAAACATCACTGAAGCAATGTTAATCCTCTTGTTTACAGTTACACCCACGAAAGAATGGAAATTCACAGCTCAAGATCAAACAGATACACTAAAGGGAGCTATTTAACATCACTAAGGATAGCACCCTATAATTACTGTATCGGAGAGGTTGGATCTTTCAACACAGGTTTTGCTTTAAGCAAAAAAAGAAATAGGGAACTTTATTCAGCTCTGGTTTTGCCACAACCTCATATATATTTCAAGTTAAAACTAAACAATAACAGCAAGTACCAATTTATCAACCATTGTTTCAGGAGCCCAGATCATCAGAAATTTGTGTGAAAGAAGCAACACAGCTAAAACAACATCAAAAATATAGAGCAATCAAATGCAGCTGCATAGCTAAATATAAATATATTTACCTTTGCACCTGCAAAGCACAACTGTTACCAAGGACATGTTGAAAATTGGAGAATTCTTGAGGCCAGTGCAAACATAACCTTTGATGGTAACACCCTAAATGTCCTCCAGTCTCTATGTGAGGTCTTATTAACCACCATGGAGTACTTTTTGGGCAACATGGGTGCCTGCTTTTCTGATGCTGTATTCACAGCACCATCAGGAGATGGTTTTTCCAAGCAGCCTTAGCCTCAGGAGGTAAAGTGCCCTAGCAATATGAAGCAGATGTCCAAAAATGCATACAATCCAAATTTGGGACCTTTTGTCACAACAGCATTTGAACCAAATCAAGTCTTCGTACTTCAGTTCTGGTAGCAGCTCTAGGTTCAACATGAATTCCAGACTACAGTATATTCTCTAAACTATTTAAAAAGAATGGGAGTAGTTAATATTCCCACTGAAGTCTGCAGTTAATCAATTATTTACCAGAATTCGCCACAAAGTCCATAAGACTTTGCAAACCTCTTCAATAACAACAGTCTAAATACAACTGTAGGATTCATGGTAACAGAGAATTTCTTCATATCTTGATATCCCCAATAAGGAACACAATAAAGAAAAGGAAGCCTGTTCCTATGAAAACAAATGGATTTTTCTAGCAACTTCACTTGAATAATCCCTGTTGCATTAAAATCCCAGTGATGCAACTCTTCTGTGCCCTTGAGAAGCTCCATTCACTTTTAGCAACTGAAGCATTCAAGATCTACAACATAAAGCAATTGGATTTTGAATGGAGGTTGCTTCATTTTAAAACATTACTGCTCTTTGATGTTTTTCTGTTTAAGGGAGTTTATTGCAGCTAATTCACAGCAGGAGTGCCCTGTGGCATCCTCAAAAATTATATTAAAAATATAAAAGATAAGAAAGGAAAACATAATAATTATATAATCTAATTTTTTATGGCTAAACAACAAAAATTAAATCCTAATTTTGTAATGTATATGCATAGAACTGTTTCTGACACATACCAAAAGCATGAAGCCATCATACACAGGCCTTTTTATTGGAAAGTCTGACAAACTGAAACAGCAAGAGACTCAATATCATATTAGTTAGGTTTCAGCTTTATTTAGAAAATGAGCTGCTAGGATAAGCCAGAAACATATGGATGAAAGGCTGTTATCCATGAACAGAGTTAATGTGCAAATGGCATTTTTTTGATGAACTAGTATCACAACTGTTGCAGTCACTCCCTGCACCACTTATATTAAATTAATTACTGACTTAAAATTGCACTTTTTGGTCATAGCATGTTGTTCCACTGCCTTATGTTAGCTGATAGGCATCAGTTGCCACTGCGTCCCTAGGACAAAAGTGCCACATGAGCTCTTGTGGGTTGACAGAGCCATGGCATTAAGGAGCTTCAGCCCAAGGGTAGCATTTGGGAGAACTTGTAGCAACTGGAGAGGCTCATGGTATGGACTGCGCTGGTTCATGGCCTGATTTGCTCAAGGCGTTACAGAAGATGCCCATAATACACCAGCCCACGTATTCAGAGTAAAGCCAAGCCATTAAGACCTGAAAACTACATTGTGACATGACCAAAGTAATGCATACCTATTAAAATGCAAACAGAATTATCATGCATTTATCTTTAACTGTATCTTTTGAAGGCAAAAAATTGAGGGCTACATTTTGAGGTGCTTCCTGAGTAACAAGTTTGATCCAGCTTCAATATAGATCAATTATCATGGATCAACTGATCTATAATTTCAATTATAAGCACCAAAGAATATATTTTTTTGCCAAATACATTTGTCATTTGTCAATGTCACAACCCAAGAGAAAGCTGCTGTAAACATCATATACTTCTCTGAACAGTGCCTTCCACAGTAGTGGCACACAGAGGAATGGGAGAGTGGTATGCTATGCTACCTAACAGTGCATGCAGAAGGAACATCTGTGGAATCACATTAAAAAGGAGTTTTCACAAATGAAAGCCTCAGATCTTTCCCTGAGTCATCCCTCTCAGAACAACCCCTTCAAAGAGACCTCCTGAGATGCTTTCCAGAAGTCTGTGGATTCTAAAGCCTTAAAGTTCTTTTGGGGTTGGTGCTTTCTCAACACATCCCCAACACAGTCCACATTTAACTAGAAGATCTGCATTCATATTATTCCACAGGACTGGCAAACCGAAAAATGGAGAATTCTTCACCAAAGGGAAGAGTTTTAAGATTATCTATCCCAGATGTAGGGGCTAGGGAAAAAAGGGTAATTCCAAAGGCTAAATGAGAACAGATATCCAAGGCCCTGTTTGTGCTAAAACGAATGAGGATGGATTCACCAGACGTTCCAAGGTCAGCTCTGAGCTCCTAAGTTTCACAGTCTGAGACCCATATGTTGGGATCAACACAAATGTCTTCCTAGGTCAAGGAGGGTTAAGAATAAAGGCTAACAGTGAGGAAATACTCTTCCACAATGATCAAAAATTCAGACAGCAGGGTAGTTTAATATAAAAAGCTGAGGTGTATCATCACCTCTGAATGTGCTCTAGTAGATTCACTAGGAACCAATTTTTTTAAAACAGAGACAAAACAACCTTGACTTAAACTACTGAGGATACAGAAGCCCACCTGAGAATCTAATATATTCTTATATGATAAACACCCTAAAAAAAAATCCCTAAACTTTTCAGCGTTTCTTCATGTGGAGAGAAACTGTACCATGGACCTCATTACATTTTCCTCATTTTCCTCTAATTCCAGTGTTAAAGACTGCTGATGCAGTAAATCCTGCCACCTAAAGAGAAAAAGCCAACACAGATAGGTACTTTTCAACAGAGGCAGGCATAGGTAGAAGATTCTTTGAGGGAAAAAATCCTTGTTCCAGCTATCACAGTCAATCCATCTGCCTCCCTTTGCTGTTAATATCTAACCTCCAGATCAAGCAAAACAGGAATATTTTCTGAACTCCAAAGTAGAAATCCTCTTCATTTTCATGGCCATCAACCAAAAATTATATGCTTCTCATTTCTAGACACACTGAAAACATTGCTTTCAGATAAAAATTTACCCACAAATATCAAATTTTAGGCTCAAATACTCCCTTCTCCAAAATTATGCACACTGGGAAAAAAACACAACAGCCTAAATTCTGTCTAAAACTCTAAGTAACATTTCCTACTTGATAGGCACCTCTGACTGCTTAGAGCCAGCAAAAGGTAGGTGGGAGGATCTAAGCCGCCTGACTACAGTCCTAACTACACATTTGGCTCAATAAATTGACACAAAGACGTACTTGTTCAGCAGTTGGGATCTGCAAAGGCAATTCCATTCCATTCTGGCCTTTCTAGCTGAGATACAGAGACCTTTACTTGTCCTCTGTCACAATTCTACTAACACCATATACATGCACGTGCTTATTAGCGAGGGCTACCTCTGCACAGAGATGTTGCTGACCAGAAGTTTCTGCAGAAAATGAAAATTGAGGAATTTACACGTATGCTCAATTTATATGTAGGTATTTCCTTTTCTAAAAGCTGACTCAGACTTGAAAAGAGAAACAAGTAAAATTGGTGATCTGCTACACTTAACATTGTCTCCATAAGCAAAAGTGAGATTGAAAGACTCCAAACCTGTATTCACCATTTTAATGCAGCTTCTATTTCATTACCATCACCAAGGTACTCCTCACACATGAGAGAGGGTGGGAGAGAGCAAAGAAAAGTTTTAATAAATAACAGAGAGGAAAATCCTGATGACGTTAATCACAACCACAGTGAAACAATAGTTTGAAAGCAGGCCAGGTCTCTCTACAGTCCCAGGCTGAAGCCCAGCATCTAGCTCATTAAAGTAAATAAAATATAATGGTGAATGAAAAAAAAATAATAAGAAAGATCACATGAATAATAGAGAGAATCTGAGCAGGAGTCCAACCAAATGATGTCAACTATTATTTAATTTTTACTTTGCTCTCTTGGAGAAAATACCAGGGAGAGCAGGGGGAGGGGGACCTGGAGAAATAGTGTGTTAAGGAGAGAACGGCAAGGATATCCCAGAGAGCTTTTGATAACATAATCACTAAAATAATATATATATTTTTAAAAGCCTTTTGACATTATTCCCTTCCAAAGATAACACAATGGAGAGTCAGTGGGAAAAAAAAGTAATGGCCAGAATTGCAGGAATATTTCCACTGAACAGCTCTGGGCTGTTATATCCCAGATGTACCTTCAGTCAAGGATGGAATTTGACCCAGTGTGGACAGTTGTTTATATAATTATTATGTGGGTTAAATCTGTTCCTGACAAAATAAAGAAGATTGACATTAGTAGGTTAAGTCGTTCTTATGTAAAATTCATAGTATTCAACTAGGGATTCAAATTTGGATGTGAAAAAGATGCTACACCTTTTATTCTGGTTTAGTAGGAAGGTAATCAGAAACATTGTAAGAATGTATGCACACACATCCACAGAGGTATTTTCCAAACACCTAGGACATCACTAGAACTGAGGTTTGCTTTGGAGATATTCAAAGTCCCAGGCAATTTGATCTGCCATAGACAAAGGAAATTCTTCTCTCAAAGCTCAGATTGGAAAAGTTTTGGTAAGCATGTATTTTTAAAAATTTGTATTAATCAGCATTTCTGTAAAACACTTTGGATTCTTGGAACCCATGTTGTACAGGTTACATAAATTTAATTATTACACTACCTGGATAATCAGGTCCTTATTCTTAAACCCAAAAGAAAACTAAAAAGCATGATGATTGCTGTTATCTTCAATTATGCCAGATTTTGTCTCCAGACACACAAAGTTCACTACAAAACCAGTATGTTCCCAAGTACATCTTCAGTTCTAAGCATTGAGTAAAACCTCGGTCACCTTTGTTATCAGCCTGTGAATTAATGACAAATAAAGACTTTTATGCTGACCTGTGTATGATTCTTGTAGAACTGAATGGACAGTGGCAGGTGGGGGGGAACCTGTCCATGACTATGCATTTTGATGCAACAAAGCAGATGTACTCTTTCTTTTTTTTTTTTTTTTTTTGCTGTCCTTTCTGTCATTTTGACTGACCTTTTGTATCATCCTTCCTCAATGTAATATACACATAGAAATTGAGTGTATGAGTAGGGATTCAAAACCAAATTTTGATCTGTGGACATGGATAGCACAAGTTATCAGATATTGAAGTACCATATTTTAAGCAAAAAGAAAAAAAAAAAAAACCTAATAAAAAACAATCATCAAACCTGAAAAGAGAATTGTAATATTCACAAGATACATTTATTAGCTAGGAAGGATCATTGTCCAACCAGGCAGGAGGCTAAAAAAGAGTAACAATTATAAAATATGAATTGCAAATCACGAGTGCACAAACCCAAGTATTTATGAACAATCTTCAAATAATGAATTATTAATTGAAGAACTTTGTGAGCAACTTCCTATAGCAAATAAATCAGAGAATTCTGCAATCTGCACAAACAATTCATTGAATAAATTATTCATTGTGAATCAACTATTCACTCAGATCTGAATCTTTCTTTTTTTGGTTAATCACTATGAATATTAACCAAAGATCTGGCCAATTCTATTGCCACAGCGTAAAGTCAAATATATCCATTACCAATAGTATTATTGCAAGTAGTCAAGCACCATTCAGAAAGATATTAAGGTCATTTAAACCATAACCCAATCCAAACTGTTTTACCATAAAGTGAAATTTGGGGTACTTTAGAAGCACAGTGATACATGAGAGGGATTTCGGATACCTGGAATTAATGGTCTGCCTTAGAAAATCTAACTAAAACTGCATACATTTATATCACTTACTTGTAGAAACAAGTGCAAAACAGATTTAGGAACAAGATCAACTTTTTAGCCTCTAAAAGCTGGGATAGGAAAGAGGTGCTTTATGCTGATTTGTTTAGCATGCCCTCCAAGGCATGCCCTGCCCTCTGAAACTTTCTGGGTGAACTTGTCAACCTAAAACTCATTTGTTCTCATTTTGCCTCAGTTGCTCAGGTCTGTAAGGAAGATAACTTCTCTGGGCTGGAGAATAAATACATTGGACTGATCAGGAGTTAAGATGAACAGCAAATAGTAAGCTTGAAACCCAGAGTAAGGAAGTTAGACTTCTAGGAATGAGCATCACATTTATTTAAGATCACAGCAGCAATTAAATTTCCTTCTTGATGAAACTACACTTTCTGCCTTTGCAGCTAACATTTATGATTACTACACTGGTTTAGAAATATCATTTTAACCTACAGTGAACTCTCAATATGTTGGATAATAACATAGTAGAATAACCCAGAAAAAGGACAGAGTTAACAGCATGATCCATTATTTGGAACATACAATGAGAACGCAACACAGAAAGAACATCTGTGATGTTGCTGATTGTGGTGCATGGGGATCTCTGAACACATCCCAAACCCACACCAGGATGCACAGCAATCCACAAAACATGGCTCTGCTGCTCTCAGACCATAGGCAGGAAAAGAATCTCTGGCTATGCTCATAACATATCTGGCATTCCCAATAATCGAGGGTTGACTGTCAATTTTTAATTTATTTATGTATTTTTAATAGCAAACTGATGTATTTAGTGTGGCTGTCTCCCAATACAGCCATTTCTCACTCAGCAATAAAATGTTTTACAAACAAACTTTTTACGTGGGGAATCAAAGCTCTGCACACATTCTTCTAGAAACAGTTTTCCTTTTTCCAACAGAAAGAATATGTTCTGATGAGCATACTCCCAGAAACTTGATACTATTTTAACAACAAAAAGCCAGTGAAATATATCACACTGGGGATGGCTGTTTAACTGATGTAGGAGAAGGATATTCTGAACAGAGTGTGGCAGATATTGCTGCCATTCAGTACAACAACAGTAGCACCTGTTGAGTCACTACACTCTTGACTCTAGTCCCTGTTTACGGAATCTATATTTGAAGATAGCATTTTCTTACAATTCAGATTCAATGGCTCCACATACGCACTTGCCTTCTACCCTAAGCTGGTAAAAAATAACTTTTTTTTCCAGCTATAGTGAAGTTCATGCAGTAAACATTACTGAAAAGAAAGCTTATAAAAAGTAAACTAACACAGAGATTTCTGGTGTGTGGTTTTTCCTCACTTGGTTTTCTCACCCACCTCTTATTTTTCTGTTCTCCTTCTCTCCCCCTTTTTCCTTCATGTTTCTTAGCCTCCACTTTCACTCACTTTGCTTTTGGCATCATTGCATCCTCTCTGCTTTTTCTTCTACATCTTCTCCTCAATCTCTGAAGTCAATACCACTTATATGGAAGTCACAATTTCCAATACAAAGCATTTGCCCCAAATGCATTTGCTCATTTCTATCTGCTCCAAGTGTGAGCGATTTGGATCTGCTGTGCTCAGAGGAGCCAGAGAAAAGGCTGCTGTCAAGATTTGCATTTTTCCCACAGCTATATAGTGCAAAACTTCTAATGAAGGGAAACATTTTTGAAAGTGCTAAAGCCAGTCAACTTCTTACAAGTGACATTTCTGACACCAGTGAGACAAAGGAATCAGTGTTCAAAGTAATTTCCTTATACTTTCAGATTATTATCAGCCAAATGAGTTTAATGAAATTGATAATAACTTTTTGTTTATTGAACAACATGCTCAGCCATGTACAAACCAGAACATGTGCTTACAACATCAACTAGATGTGTCATTCAGTTTGGACACAATACCAAATCCTGTGAACATATAATTAGGAAATATTTTAAGAAAAAAACAATACACAAATGTGGAAATTCTGCTGGGTAAATCCCTTCCTTTTAAGGACAAACACATTCATGTCCCTCTCCCCTAAATTCCTGCACCAGGTGGCAGTGCAAAGTTTTATTTCAAAGTCTCAGTTTCCCTCCTCATCTTGGAAAATTGGAAAAATACTTTATGTTGCTACCCTGATACTGTTGTATCATCTTTTCTGGATGCAACACTTATGCTGGTGCACTGGTTGAATAAGGGTAAATCAGAGTACCCTTTCTTCTGTTGGATTATCTACAAATACAGCATCAGATAGAGCTCCAGATTCCCTTGAGGCTGAAGGATGATTATGGCCCTTGAGGTCCCCAAACACTGTGGGGTTTAACAACATAATCCTCCATCAGCAGCAAAGAGAAGCGCATCCAAAAGGGGTTTGGGAAAACCAGGCAACCAGGTAGGCACAGACAATGCTGTGGGATTGATTACTCTTTTGGTTTCACAGAGCAGACAAACCTTTTCTGAGTCCTCCTTCTGAAACCTCCCTTCATCCTCCTTAAGATGAAGGGGTATCTCGAGATAGAGATATGAGAGACGTGCATAGCTAGTGAAGAAATGAGAAGTCTCCAGCAAACTATTTCTTAATCTCACTTGAATCTCACTTTAGTCTCACTTGTCAAAGAATCTTCTAGTCTAATAAGCACAAGTATCTGTTTCCAACAAAAGCCTTCTTCACTCACTGAGGTAAATGATATTTTAAGTGGAATTTGCCCAAGTTAGCTTAAAAACATTGCAGGATAAATGTAAAGCAAATGATAAATTCAGTTTGAGAGCAAAAACTAGAAAACAGACTTTTAGGCATATTCCTGCTTATTCTGTTTGGCCCTTTGAACATATTACTTAGTAACCTGTGGGTTTTAACTAAGGTTTTTAAAAGCTGTATTTACATTAGATCATTACATGGTCTTGCTTCAAGTTTCTCCAAGAATTGCTAATTTTACTGAAGTCAGTGGGGGTAACTCTGGATTTATACTAGTACAATTGTGGTAATAGTCTGCTCACTGGCTCTTAGGGTTTTAGTTGGGTTTAAACAGTAGAGTATTCATATTTTCATTAGTCATCATGAGAGAATGAACTGGTATTCTGAAGTCTTCCAAGAGTGAGTACACATAGAAATAACTGAGTGCCCTTCACTACTGTATCAGGAGGAAGCAATTAAATGAAGTAAGTTTTTGAAATAAAAAACAGAATTCAATGTTTTATTCACCTATTCTATACATTCTAACCATTTAATCTCAGAATCCTGATACAGAATCCACTTTATTTATTCTGTCAGTGCCTGCCACTCACCTCCACATCTATCCTATGTTTGATCTGAAGGCCTAAGCAGAAACAAGCAACCTTTCTCCAAATTCAAGTGCCCTGTTGACTGTCCTCTTACCTCACATCTCTCTGTTGTATCTGCAAATGCTTTCCATGCTTGTGTTGCTCACAGAACAGCAAGAAGGATACTTGCTAATTACAGTGAATGCATCAATTTTTTTCACTTCAATAATTTTTTAAATATCTGATTTGCCCTTTCAGTTTTCCACAGGAATTTAAAAACAGTAAAGAAAGGCTTAGAATAAATAGCTTAAATTTGCTACCTAGATTTAATTTCTGCTTGTTTCATAGGATGAGTTAATTTGCCATAAAATTTTAACCACTGCTGATACTGGATTCCAGTATCCATAGTTCCCTACAGAATTTTACTGCCCCTAATATAATAAAATGTAGATTAACCTTCACTACTAATTTCAGAATTAACTACTACAAACCTGACTAAATGGCCTTTTTTATCCTATACACATTATCTGCTCATTATTAGCTTGAACCTGCCTTCTTTCCACAGCTTAAAGTTCAGTGAGGGGTTCAATAGAAGTTTTAGAGCTATGAAGGATACCTCAGCACAGAAAAGCTTCCAGAGGAAGGATATCTAAAAGATTCCCACAGAAGGAGTACTGTAAATGCAACACCACTACAATGCAAAATAATCACAAATTCTTGCCAGATATGGATAAGTTTAACTGGGCAGACTAAGTGTAATCTTGCTAATAATCAGTTTTGAGTTATAATATTAACACAACAGACAATGCTATGAACTAAACCTCTGTGACAGGTAGAAAACACCTACTTTCTGACACTGATGACAACATTTGAGAAAGAGAGAAGGGGGTCTTTTGAAAGCCAGATGAGACACAGCAACAAACCTTTTCATGCCTTCCCACTCATTTTATTTTGGCAGCACCAAAACCAAACAATCCATCAGTATTCTCTGCATTTGGATAAGCGCACAGAAAGGAATATGCTGTTTATTGAAAAGGGAATATTGCAATATTATGCTATGTTTATCTGCTTACAGGATTAAAGAAAGAATAATTTAATTAAAAATATCAAAATATTGTCTGTCCCCAAAACCAAATCTGTCCCAGTCAGGCTTAGAAATCCCATTATTTCACACTTTCCACTACCACTGCCATGTTGCATAGAATGCCATAGGTAATAGACACTCAGTGTGGAATAAAACCCATCTCCTAAAAATTAGCAGAAAACCCACCAGCTTTAGTGATCCACCATGCCCCATTCTGCACATTCTGTGCAGTAGCAAGACTACATTATAAAGCTGAAGTAGAAATTAAATAACACAAATCTTAACACAACCTTAAACTTCGCATCTCTCATTGCAAGTCCCAGAGTTTAGTTCCTAGAGAGTCACTGAGTGGATGGACGGGTGGGCAATTCCACCACCACACAATATTTTTCGTTCAACAGATACGGCAAATAACTCCCTTTGGAGGCCGTGGCTGGGTTGTACCAGCAGCTCACACTGATGGCTTGAACTGACCTCCACAGGAAGAAGGTTGCCTTGACATGACAACTTCTTTGACCTCAGTTTGCCTGGGTTTCCCACCGTAAAACATTTTGAGCCTGCCTTGATTCCCCCAAGAACATCCCTGTCTCCCACTTCTAATCTGGCTAACACCCTTAAGTCTGAACAACCCTCTATCAACACTCTTTTGTTTTCCCCTTCCCTTCTTCTGCTCAATAAAGCTGCCTTTTGGCATATTAAAGCTTAATTTGTTTAAGAACAAACAGTTGGGGGCCTGCATCTCACAGATGAGAGTGACAGATCACACGAGGAGACCAAAGACTTCAGGGGCTGAAGATTTGGCAGGTTTGTGTCTCAGCGGAGATACAGAGCTCATTGTCATGTTTCCAAAAGGCATTACACAGGGCTCCAAGGTGGAGCTGTTTACCAATACCGTGATCTCTCCCCAGATGCAGTTGCTACTGCAGCTAATTAAGAGAACAATTAAGACTAAGGCAATCAGTCAAGTACACAGATTCAAGTCATTTTCTCCACTCTCTGATGCTGCACTGGCTCCCAGAGGGCTAAACCTTATTCACTCATTCAGAAAATGACAGGAAGAAGCTATTAAATATCTGAAAACCATAAAAATGCAATCATACTGTTCCTGAGCTAAGCCACTCACCAGAGACCAATGCCAGGCAACTTAAGAAACTTGCTGGCCCCCAGAATTCACATACTTACAAATAAGAAAATTAATCAAAAGCAGTTCAGATCAAAATTTAATTAAAAAGAAAAGGATTGCAGAAGACTTCCTGAGATTTCTCTGTTTTATGTTTATGACTGATCAATATTACGTGTTATCAGCTCAGTGTATGACAAATTCCACTGGGCATCTTTAAAGAGGAAGTAACAGATTAAATATTGAGCTAAACAATTTAATCTCTGCTTTAAAAGGTTTTCAGATATTTGTAAAGGTAAATCCTATTAGAGTATAAATGTCTTCATGTGCTAGTGCTGTAGCCTCGTCACAGAGGAATTTGTAAACACCATTGAGACAGGCCCTCATTAAATATAAATTTCCTTCTTTTGTAGAGATATTGATGAGAAAGGAGAAAGCATTTATGTCTTCAACAGAGGGGAAAAAATGGTCTTAGAAGTGAGATTTAAATGTATCTACAGGTATAAGTAAATATGTATCATATACTTCTAGAACAGCAAATGCCAAATGGTTCCCTAAATCCCTTTAAGCAAAACTGAGAGCACTGATCCTTCACACCTCACAGTGATGGCAGAAAAGACTTATCTACTGGAAATAAAAACATAGCTGTGCCAAGCACATGTAAGAATGGAGAGTTACATGTGATAAAGAAACAAATTAAGGGAAAGGCTAAATCCAAACATACTGTATGTCTAGCTATTATATGCATACACTATATCTGTATGTACACATGCACACATACAATAAATATGGTCTGTCATACACACATAGGTCATAGTGACAGCATAGATGTTAAAATCAAGAACATCAAGGAAGCACAACATATGTGCTCTCTCAGCTGCAGTGCAGAGGTGTGGAAGGTGCACAAGGCCTTCAGAAGTGTTGCAGCACCCCATTCTCTCTTCATGGGGGGAATAGCTTACCCCACTGACCAACATCTGCTCCTTAACATCTGCACAGGTGTACCATCATTCAGACTTAAAACACACACACAACCACAGGAAGTATTCCAACCACTGCTGCAGTAACTCAGGTAACCTTCAACCTAGAATGCAGTCCAGAACCTTTCCTTAGCTATCAGTATTCCCCTGCCCTAAGTATCAAAGCCACCTCTAATAAATAAATGTCAATCAGTAAGTGACCAGCTGGAACACCACCAATCCCACAAAAGGGCTCACTCAAGTATTTCACCCCATAGGACCACCCTATCACACCAGTGGTGGAGCACCAGGCCAAGCCAGCCCCCTGCATCCATCCACCCTGACCTACAGGCAGCTTTTCTCTTTCTGAGCACCAGTGGCTTTCTTCATTTTACATTTGGGAATTAGTCTCAGTTTTTTTCAATTTTATGTGAAAAGGGATGAAAGTAATAAGTGGTTTCACACTGTCCCTTCTATCCCCTCTCTCCCCCTCAACCATTAATCACCCCTATTCAATTTCTACCCAGGGCAGATAATGAAGGAGAGGAGGAGAAGAAATGTTTTGAACATCTAGGGGAATTTGACATTTGTTATGCAATGCTGGGTGACCTAAGAAACAGAAATACAAAACAGATGCAAACAAATCTATTGTATATGATGTTGCTGTGACAAATATGAACATTAATAAAATGCAACAATCTTTCTATTGATGAGAACAAAATGGCAATAATAAGGAACTTGCAGTTTCTCAGTCAAAATTAAATCAATTCCCAAGGGCTAAACTTCAAAAACAAACGTGCTTTAAGTTATAGGACACTTCTTTACTACAAAAGTACAAGTTAATAATACAGAGGTACTACTGATTTATGAAAGCAGTATCACTAATATTTCAAAAGCTTTGCTTCAGAACAAGCTTACATACAAATGGAAAAGTGTTAAACTTGGTACTTGCAATTCCCACTTTCCTGACATTTAGATATTTGGAAAAAGAGATAGTATTTTGTCATGAAGATGGTGACCAGGATGGTCAGTCTTTTCCAGTCCTGAACTGAGGGATGCTAAATGAACTTCAAAGGGATTAACACAAGATGAAAGGGAGACTCTCAGCTTGGTGGTCCTGCCCCAGGACAGCATCAACACTAGCAGTCAAAGAAGGAATGGAAAAGTTATTGGAGAGGACACAAAGGGACAGAAGTTCCCCACTGACAAGTTTTAAATACAGGCTGCACTTCAGGAAACCCCATTGCAACAAACTCATGTAGGTTAGGAGAACCTGTACAGGAAATGGCTGCTCACCCACTGCTCATGCTCTGCCCTGTCCCACACTGTTGCCTGCTGTCCCAGACAAGCAGCTAAGCAGCTGCACTAGGTGGAACTGAATTACAGCTTTGTCTATTATATTTTATATAATTGATTTCTAGAAGATTATCACCACTGAGTATTTGCTCTTTAGCCTTATATTCCCATATCACCTTAACATCAGGATCCAGATGTTTGAGGGCCTTCATTACACATTATCATGAGTAGTGGAAAAGGGAAAAAATCCATGACCATATGTAATTGCATTTCAATACCACACAAGTGTGTTGTGTGGAGTCATCACTGCACTTAACTAATTACAGTTTTAGAATCAGCAGCACCACAACCAAAATATGCATTTAACACTTGGGATGAGATGCAAGAATACATTTCTGCAAAGACATGCTCTTCCCTTGGATTCATATGTGGTGCTGAACCTGAACAGCACCTAAAAGGCAAAATCCGTGGGACTTCTTGCAAGCACAGAGATCTGGCTACATACAGCTGGTAAATCTGCAGCCAGCTGCTTTGTGTAAACTCTGACAGAGATTTGCCTTGACCAGAATGTATATGGAAGCTACCATGAACAGAATGGGCCCAAGCATCTCTGTTAAGACTTAAGCTGCATCCAAATTAGGATTTTTACCTTAATATCCTCTAAGAGTACATATGTACTCCCTGTCTTTATGAATCTACCTTCATAACACACTTAAGTAAACATCAAACAAATAAGAAATGGTAGAGACATGAAACTGAAGTCAGAGGACTTTCATGCCACTAGACTCTGTGAAAATGATGGAAGAAGCAGTTCCTATACAGGTTCACCACCTTCTTCAATTTGTGTCTCTCAAAACTATCTTGTTTCTAGCTTTTGCAAGGTCTCTCACTCGCAAGTTGCTAAGCAGCTTTACAAAGTAAACAAGAAGGTGTGGCTTACCTGGTACATTTTTAAAAAAGCAGGTCATTCCATGTGCTGCTTTTGCAAAGAGAACAGAAAGCATCATGAATATGTTTAGTACAACATTCGAGGACATACCAGGGCTAATCTGCCTGGAATCCCTAGAATAAAGGGGAGTTTGCCCTTTAAATGAAAACCATCTCATCTCCTTTGTTGTTTTAAAAGTGATTGTTAAAAAGCCAATTCCTTGATATGGTCTCATATGGTGCTATTGATTATTACATGGAACCTCCCGCTCCTTTCCAGCTGAAATTTTGCAGAAGTTATGCTTTATAATCAATAGCATGCTCCACACCGGGTGGACTTGCCAGTGCAGCAGCTCTCCTCCAACACCCACAAGGACAGCTGCAAAAAATGAGCAGGCTACCTCCTGGAGCTATCTAAGGACTAGATCCAAACTTCATTGAATTCTATGGAAAAATTCCCACTGACTTCAATGGGCTTTGGATCAACCCCCTGCAGGGGAACACTTTTTAAAATAAACATTGGGAAGAAAAAAAATCAGTAGGACTAGAAAGCCTTTCATATTATCTCCTGGATACATTTTAAAGCAAGAGGGTGGGAATGTGCTCTTTTCTGCTTATGAATGTGTAACTCCTGTTAATGCAAGGGAGAAGTTATGCAATTCTGAGATTGCAAAGGGTAAAAAAGTCATATGGTCTAATATCTACAAAATCAACCTCTGTCTATACGTAGGAAGGAAGTTTAAGTTTTGGAAGTTTTAAAAGATATTAGTTAACCACAAAAAATTTCAAAAATCTCTCTAGGAAAAAAAAAAATTAAACCCCCCTAGATTTATAAAGCACTTTAACAGTAAGTAAAATCCTGGAAGTGTCTAAAATACAAAGAAGAAAATTTAAAAAATTAGAATAAAAGAAATTACATTCTACAAGAGCTTGTGATGAAAATGCAATATTATTCAGGCTTAAATATGATTAGTAGAAGCATTCAGTTTGCTTCCTCTTCTCTGTGAAAAGCATGCACAGTGGTGTAGGAATAATTCTTGGAGTTTTGCCTCTCCAAATATACTTCTACCTAGGACCTGATGAGGCTGAGCTCACAGGCAGGTGCATATACTACACCCTTCAAAAATATGCAACCAGAATCCTTCCAAAATGCAAAGTGTCCTCCTGCTCTCAGAGGAATGACACCCAGGGATGAGCATGAAACCAGTAAGCCTCTGACAGGCTATTATGTCTAGGATCAGGACCTGATATTTACCATCCATCTTTGCCAGTTCTTGGACAGTTCCTTCACAGCAACACAAAGGTTGTCCTGTTGGTAATCCCTCTACAGAAGTCCCACTCTGCTCAAGAGCTGCAGATGAATTTGCTAGGCTTAGTCATTATTTTCATCTCAGCTTTTGAGTTGTCCCTGTAAATTGCACATAGGAAAATGCTCGAGCTTGATCATGAACATTGACTTCATCTTAAAGAGGTCACCCACAGAGGAGTGACACTGTCAAGACTATGGGGTGAATGGGCTTCAAGGTAAATTTGGCTCAAGGTCCAACTGGGCACAGACATGAACTAACAAAATGTCTTATCTGAAGCATGCTCCATGCTGTGAGAAACTTTTGCAGAGGCAATGTCCTCTGATTCTCCCTTTCATTCATACAATTATCTCAATGATCTAACCTTGCAGATGTAACTACAGCTACATGAATATGAAAAAAACTCTTAAAATGCATAGGCTCAGGATGACGAGAAATCAAATTTCTTTTTCTCAGCAAAAATGAATAAATAAGAAAATCTTGTTTTGGGGTACAATGAAAGTATCTTATTGCACCAAATTATTTTTTTTAAAAATCCAACAAACCTCTGTAAGAACGAAAAATGTTATTGAAAGGAAAGAAAGTTTCATCTAGATCAATAGTAAAACGTTTCCTTTAAACTTTCCTGAGATTTTTGTCCTTCTAATCAGTCCAAACTATCATCTGAATTTCATCCAGACTTGCAAATAATTTCCATAACCACAAAACTGGATTTCCATTTCTCTTTTGAGATGGCTGAGAATAATCTTGTCTGCAAAATAAAATAATTCTAACTGGAACACCAAGAAAGAACAAGTCATGCTCAGGACTGAAGTCACTGCATGGGACATTTCAGATGCCTTTCTGCATCTGTATTTGTACACACACAGAGTTTTCCTTCTGGGAATTCAGACAGAATCCTTTCAGCTCTCTAGCTTCCAACAATTTGTGACAAACATAGCAATATTTAAGGACAGGACTATTTCTTTTACTATAATTACTTAATGACACTAGTGAAATGATCAAAGAAGTTCCAGAAGCTGAAAATTCATTCCAATGCAGACATAAAAATAATTGGGCTAAAGAGTCATGTTTTAGCACTTTCTTCTCAGTTATGCCTCAGAGATTTGCTCACAGCCCACAACAATTTCAAAACCATACTTCTGGGGAATAGTACAATATAACAATAAAATTACATTTGAGATAAGATTTAATTATCATTCTCACCTTTCCAACACCTTTCAAGAAAGCCTCGCAGAATACTGCAATTAAAATTATAGCAGGCAACAATGAAATTAGAAAAAAAAAAGACAAACTGCTTTGTAGGTTTTACAAGAGCTTAAGTTCAACAGCTTTATTCAAAAACATTACAAGTGATCCTGTCTGATGGATTTTAGACATTCACTTTGGGCCAGAGGATGTTAGAGCTAAATAAAACGAACTGACATTACACCCAAAGAGATCTTTTCATTCACTTGAGCCATGAAGCAGGAGAAAGCCAATAGAACTGAAGTGGATGGACCACCACAGAGGAAGAATCATGTTCTCATGTGGTTTCATGTTGGATTCACAATAAAAGCAAGTGCCACTCCCGCACAGCATTACTCCATGGTACTAACTCCCACCTTTTCTTTTTCTTCCATCTCCTGCAACCCTTCTACTTCACACTCACAAGTCTATTGACAGTACAATAGAAAACAAGAGGCTGAATCACTCTGGACTGCAAGATCAGGTCCACCAGCAGCTAACTTTAGCTTACAGTCTTACCCAGGGCAGAAGCTGTCACACCTGAAAGATACTTCTTTGTAATTTGTATCTGGAGCAGAGCCCAACCAATTTGTGTTTGGGAGATTTCAGGCACAAAGGAAGAAAGCCTGGGAGGACGGCTAGTCCTACAAGGCTGCCAGCATCTCAGGAGGGTTGGAACCTTATGCTGTGCTGCCATTTAAATCTCTTATTCTCTCAGGGAATGTATAAATCATTCTCCAACTTTGCATGCAATGCCTGTAGGCAAGATACACCTCAGTGGAAGGGAAATGGAAGCACAGCCTTAGGCACATATCCTGCAGCCCATGTTACTTCCACAGCAGATAAAAATGTTGGGGTCAGCTGGACCTTCCAGACAAAGGGCAGGTGTACCCCGCAGACACCCAGCTAGCTGAAGAACTGAAATTATTTTAATTGTAACAGCAGGAAGCTCTAATTTATGTTCCTCACAAGCTAGAACTTCTTAGTATGAGTAGTTTACTTCTGGCAGTTGACTGCCACAAGCATACAGAGGCACTCCCCCCGCCCCATCATTATGTGAATATTTAGAAACACAAGACTTAGAGGCTGCTGGCAAATCCCTTAAAACAAGTATCCTGGGGTTCCCTGAACCAAAAGCTAAATGACAACTCTCATTCTACTAACCTGGAAACAAATAGGGAAGGGAGGGGAAACGGAATAGTCTGGTCTTGCTTTTTAATTAAAGAATGCAATCTCTTCATAAATATGCCCAGAAATTCTCCTGAAAAAAAGGACTGATCCTTCATCGATGACTATGTATGGAAGGGAAGAGTGGGTGCTCCATTGTTGCCTTGACCTTGAGCAGAAAGGAACGAGCATCTTCCAATTAGAGGAGTAACTGTGAAAAGATGGACTTCATTGCATATTCCCAATAAATTAATCAGGGTCAGTCAAATCAAGGTTTCTTACTCTCTTTCCAGAGCAAAGACAAACCAAACCAAAACCATTATGTTTTGTATATGCTTCTAAATAGAAACTTTCCTTTCATTGCTTATAAAGACCAAATCCAGTTAGCACTGCTTTTAAAACTCCTACAAAGAAGGTGAGACTATTGAATTCAGAAGTCAAATCACTGCAAGGAATATTTTACATTAAAGCCAAACACCACATCCTTCTGAAGCAACAAGAACACCTTCAAGGGAAGATGGAAAATGTAAATCACTGGAAACCCTGAATACCCTATAAATCACTGGCAAGCTGGCCTGGGTTTCAGTGCTGAACAGAAGGAAAGCAAAAGAGTTCCAGCGTCCAGCAACGATGGAAAGAAAGAGTTCATTGTATTGGGTATGTTACATGATCCGTATTGGACCTTTGTGCACCATGCTGGGGCAAAGAATTTACACGGATGCAAGGAAGTGGGAGGTGTTAAGAAGGGAATGGCTCTAGAGTTTATACAAGTGTTACCAATGTTAGAATAACGTTTATCAGTTTACAGTATTTGACTTAGCATAACTCAAGGGAGAAGGAAGAGATAACAACAGTCCAAAACACATTGCTTTACCTGAAAAGCCAGAAGGAGGTCTAAATTCTCCATTTGAAAGGGAGCCCAATTATCTTTATCTTGTATATCTGAGCTCCAGCTGGGGAGACAAGTTCACTGGGGGTTATAATAATAATAATGCTTGTGCAAACATTTTGACTACTGCATATACTGAAACACCAGAGAAGGAATACTGAGTTGTGGAGAAGGCTTATTGCATCAGCTTCTGTTCAGCACTGTTCTTTGGAAGATGCTTCAAGTCAGGCACACACTTAAGCACTTATGATAGGAAACTAAGCAGTTCCCATACACATCAAAAGACTTGGCCAACACAGCTGTACTGCTTTTCTGAAATCAACAGGATTGTGCTGATTTATATCAGCCCAAGGGCTGTCTGCTATTCATTCCTCTATACCAACTCAGAGCAGGAACACAACAGAAACAAAATATTCAGCTTTTGTGCTCGAGAACTGGTCAACCAGAAACCCTGTGATGAAGTTAAGGGAAAGAACCGCTAATTCCAGAAATTAGTCACTTGGAGTGGACAGACACAAGGATGAAAGAAACTTATATTCAGCCACCTCCTTTGCAACAGCCTTCATACAAGGCTCAGTCATCTGTGATCCACCACAAGTAGAAAGCTAGATTTCATCCATATACAATTGCACATTGCACAATATTTCTAAGCAAAATAGAACAGGTTGTGACTCTTCAATCCAACAAGAGAAATTACTTTGGATGCAGTAAGAGCCTAAACAACTGCACACCGCCTCAAGAGGACAGAAAAGAAGGACCATTAACCAAATCTTCCAATACTAGAGCAAAGGGTCATCAAATGAAGCTTGTGGAAGCAAAATTCAAAACACACCAGAGAAGGTCTAACATCCCTGTTCTACGAAGTGCTACCTGGAAAACACCTTAGCAAATGATACTGGGACCACAAAATATTTACAGCAGTTCAAGATGAAAACTAAATATGTACATACCACACAACAATCATGAAATCCTTTGGCTGGAAAGTACTAAAGGACTAGGAGTGTATTGGAAAGGACACATTAATCTGAACACTTACATCCTTAATCTTCTCCAAGCATCCATTTACAGCCGTCAGTGGGAACGGGACACTGGATTAGCTGAACCATTAGTCTGAAGAATTACAACAGCTTTTGTTCTGTTGGTATGTCTATGCAGATTCTGATTCAACACTTTAAATATGAAAATACAGAGAGCTGAAAACTGGAGAAAAATAATAGATCGTGAACACCACACAATGAAAAGGAGCAGAGGACAGTAACACTTAATATGGAGCCATTACAAAGAATCAGAGAATCATTTAGGCTGGAAAAGATCTCTGAGACCATCAAGTCCAACCTTTGATCATCACTTTGTCAACTAGACCACAGCACTAAATGGCACGTCCAATCATTTCTTGAACACCTCCAGTGATGGCAACTCCACCATCTGCTGGGCAGTCTATTCCATTGTTTAACAACCTGTTGTGTGAAGAAATTCCTCCTAATATCCAGCCTGAACATCCCTTTGTGCAGCTTGAGACTATGTCCTCTTGTCCTGTCACTAGTTGCCTGTGAGAAAAGGCCAACCCACACCTTCGTACAACCTCCTTTTAGGTAGCTGTAGAAAATGATAAGCTCACCCCTGAGCCTCCTCTTGTCCAAGCTAAACACCCCTAGCTCCTCATAGGACTTACTCTCTAGACCCTTCACCAGCTTTGTTGCCTTTCTCTGGACTCACTCCAGCTCCTCAATGTGTCTCTTGAGGTGGGGAGCCCAGAACTGCACATGGTACTCAAGGTGTAGCCTCACCAGTGCCCAGTAGAGGGGTAGAATCACTTCCTGGTCCTGCTGGCCACAATATTCTTGATACAAGCCAGGATGTCATTGGCCTTCTTGGCCACCTGGGCACACTGCTGGCTCGTGTTCAGCTGCTGTCAGCCAGCATCCCCAGGTCTTTCTCCTCTAGGCAGCTTCCCAGTCACTCTGCCCCCAGCCTGTAGCAAGGCACGTTGTTGTGGCTGAAATGTAGGACCTGACACTTGGCCTTGTTGAACTTCATACCACTGGCATCATCCCATCTATCCAGCCTGTCCATATCCCTCTGCAGACCATTCCTACCCTCCAGCAGATCGACACTCCCACCCAACCACCAGGTGTCATCATTAATTTACTAAGAGTACATTCAATCCTTTCATCCAGATCATGGATTAGGATATTAAACTGGCCCAATACTGAGCCCTGGGGAACACCACTAGTGACCGGATTACAGGTAAGTAATTTAATTTAAAAGATTGTGACTGTCCCAGAAGTAATTTTAATGTGTGCATGAGGTTAACAGGAATTGCAAATATTCACATAGGTCTCTTGGCCCTGAGCCTATTTTCATCAATGAAAGTTAGCACCAAGTCCACAGCAATCAGAATTTAGGTCTTTGGTCATCAGAGCTGCTGCAGAGAAGCATGGGAGCTACTGAATACAGAAATCTAGGAGAGGCAATAACTTGAGCATTATAATATTTTCATACACTCCAACCCAGCCACTCTCATTTTAAAGCACCATTCCACGAAACGTAGCCCTCACCTTTGGGTTAAACCAGGTATGGAGAAACAGATGCAGTAGGACTACTGTGAGAAAGGTGCTCTAGGCTAAACATCTCCATGCCAAATAGGTTTTCTATAAGGCCCACAAAAACTTTAGAATCAGAATATAGAGGTTTTGTTTTCAGACAGATAGTCTCTGGATTGCACACACAAAAATGTGGTGTAATATCTACCTGACCAGTAAATTCACCCTTGCTGTAAATCTTTGAATCAAGGAATATTTTCCACCCTGCTACAGACATAACTTTATGTCCAGAAAACAAATCTGGCAGAAGTTCACTTGCCAACTGATCTTAAAAGTTCCACTTCTTTGATTAAACACATCTATTTCTGCAGAGTTCAGTAAATGCGTGAATGGAACATGTGACAAGCTGTTGGCAGTGTATTTATTTCTACTACACTCTGTAAATTTTCTTGTCTGGATTGCCTCTATCCTCTTATTTTCTTGTCTCTATTACTGTTCTTCACAGCAACTCTCTGCCCTTCTCAGGCACTCAGACATTTGGGGGCTGCTTACAGGCCTTCAGCTGCTGCCCTTAACTGCTACGTGAGATGTGCAATGATAGCTCAGAAATGCTTCTTGTGTCATATTGCTTAAATATTTTTGGGTGCTTAACGAGGAACTTTCAAGGAGTACTTCTGCCGTCTAGATCTCTCATAAAGTATTGACATTGCTAGCAAGGAGGACAGGAGGGGAGTGGAGGTGAAGTAAATCTCTAAACTAAAAAGTGTCTCAGCAAGACAGTCAAGGGTGTGGATGAAGTTTTCTAGGGAGTCACTTTTCACTGCCACATGAATTTTCTGACAGGAAGATACACCCTTAATGAAAAATGCCACATTGTCATCATGATCTGACTTAGAAAAAAATAAACCAGTAAATTAAGCAAGACAGCTTAAATGTGAAAAATTGCCCTCTGGCCCTAAAATTCCATGTTTATTTCCAGCAGGAAGAGGTAAAGCCACCGACAAAGGAGCTAAAATTTTCCTTTAGGACCTACAGAACAATGCACATCAGATGTTTGTGGTGTAAGAAGTGGAATTATGATTTGACAGCCCAATTTAAAATCAAGGAAGAGCAAAACCACTGGTTTGCACAGAGTTTAGTACATTTTACTGTAGCAGAGAGCTGAAGGAAGAAGATTCAAATGCTCTTGACATGTCGAAGAAACAGATAGAAAAAAAGGGGCAAAATTAAACCAGGGTAAGTATAACGTGATATTGAAGTATTTAGCTGTTGAAACACAGGAAGCAGGTGGCTAAACAGCAGTTCTCCAGAAACACATTTAGAGGTTACTAGATCAGAGTTAACATGGCTCTGCTGTTGAGAACAGAGAAAACATATTGCTGGAATAGATAAACAGGGTATACAGCCTTCAAAACACACAGAACAACCTCCTGCTCTCTGCAGTGTCAGTAGGGCTTCACATGAATACTGCATCCATTTGAAGGATGGATGCAGCGAGCAGCAATGGGATGAAGTTTCTGGGAGGTTCAAGACACATTTATAAAAGGTAAGGACTATGGCAAACACCATGAAGCACCAGAGAGAACTGCCACAAGAAGCCACATAACCACCATCACTGATTGCCCCTCAGAATGGGTTGGGCAAACATGCCACAGGAAACAATTCATCCATTCCACCTGGATTGCTGTAACTGCATACACACAGGAGGGACAACTTCCAGCCCATTTTATAATGGATTCTGTATTCCATAGAATTGGAGGGAGAGAAGGGAGGGGATTCGCTGCTTTCTCTCCAACAATTCACACTTCCCACTCTTTCAGGTCATCCTTGCCTTCACATTCAGGGAACCTTTTGGGCTAGAAAAGACCAATGAACATCATTTTCAGCATTCAGCAACTGGCTTGGCACACCTATAGCATATGTGCACACATTTTATACCTGAATATTTCATGCATTCTGGGGCTGCATCCCATTTGTTATATCATCAATACAATTCTGAGGCCTTTCCTTAATTAAGGACAGATCTAGCTTTGTGATAACTTGGCTTCACATATACACATGAGCATCTCTGCCTTGTGCTGCACCATTCTTCATCCCCATGCTTCCTCCCTTAGAGGGAAACCCCCTCAGCCCTGTGCTGGGCTGCTCACAAACACCTCTCTGCTTATGAGCTCTCCTCTTCATAGCTGAGGCAGATACACTATTAAAAAGGATCTCTGCTGCCCTCTTTCACCAATTAGTCCACTTGAATGTGACAGAGCAGAGAGAGAAGCCAGCACTTTGAATAGGAGAGAGAGGCAGTAATAACATTGAAAAGACATCAGGCACTCAAATGGATATGGCCAGAGAGGACCAAGCAGAGACCTTACGGGGTTTACCCCTGCCAGAGAACCAAACTTGATCTGAATACAAGCTCAGACCAAGACTTCTTCTACTGAATCTCGGTAAAAGTCCTACTGAATTCAAACTGAAGCAAAGCCAACTTCAGTCACAGCTGGACCCAATCCCAAAAAAGGAGTAAGGGCAATTACTGTTTCACTTCCTTGATGATTTGATCAGCAATGTACAAGGCAAATGCTAGAGCTGATCCTAGAACTAGGATCTCAGCTAGAAAACAGAGAAGTCAGGAGAATGATAATTACCATCCCCAAATTACAGGAAAAGAAAGAGAAAAAAGTAGTGGCCACCACAGCCTAGCATGGCACTGGTGTCAGTAATTCACTGGCATGATTATGCCTGGGACATAAGTTAAGTCCCTTACTGTGGCAACCTTAGCATCAATTAACAGGAGTAACAAACACTCACAAGAAGGAACTTCTGCATTCATTCTATTGCCTCCACTGTCAATATAGCTAGAGTAACAGAAAGATCATTGTCTGCACATATTAGCAAACATTAGGACTATGCCACACAAAGCCCATGAGGACTTGTTCAGCACTGTGTTATTGGGTAATGAAATGCCAACAAAAGCAAGAAAATGTGATTATGACAAACTCACAGCATATCCAAGTCTGGAGTACTGCAGGTAGTTCTGATTGCACCACATGGAAAAGAATTCAACAGAACTGGGAAGGAGCAAAGAAGGAAAATCAGTTCTTGACCACAGGAGACACTCAGAGTAGGGAGGCAGTAATCTTCAGGGTGGAAAATAGCCATCTAAAGGAGACAAATCAGTAAGACCTGTAAAATCATTAAGGAGACATAGGAGACAGATATACAGGACACTATTCTTCAGAACAGAGCTCTAGAACACCCAAAGCCACTAGGCAGATTAAAATCCTAGCAAAAGGAGTAAAATTTCAACAATTCTCAATTAAATTGATGAAGGCACTGCAAAAGGAGGCTAGGAAGACAAGACAGTGGGTTGGGAGAAAAAAAGATCAGGTTCTTCAAGAATAATGTATTAGTGGTTATTCAACATGACAGTCTGAATGGAAACTATAAGGTCAAATTGTTCATTACACCAAGTTTCTGTGCACTGCAGAGAATGCACAGGTGAGAAAGAAACAAAGATTTTAAAAAATAATGAATACCCAGCTTGCCCTTCTGCAGGGACTACCCTAACATCTCCTCAATTTTCCCAGCCCCAACATCTAGCATTTGGGGATAATCAAAGACTGCTCCATATACATCAGCTTCTGTTGGTTGTGTTATGGGCTGAGACAATAGGCAACACTGTGGCTCCACAGGCAATTTTTGGATGGAAATCTCCAGCCATTTCACTAAGCAGCATGAAGTGGACCAAGCAGACCAGAGAATTCAGATCCAGTAATCTAACCAACCCACCTGTCACTAGCTGCAAGCACAAAACACCAGTTGGGCTCAGCCACTGATTTCAATTTAAAGCATACACAGATTTTGCTGAATATTATCAAGCGGAGCTGTGAAAGACAGATTAAAAAACATCTTCTATTAGTCACAGGTTAAAAGCTATTTGTTTCTCTTGGAAAAGGGCTGAAACACTGTCAGTTCTAGTGTCTAAACAACTCTTTTGGGCTAGAACAGGTTACTTGACAAACCTCAAAAAAGTACAGTATCTCCTAGAGTTACAGAGTCCTTCTAACTTTGTGTGTTACTAAATGTTTTACCACTACAGATAGTGTACCAGAATACATGAGGTAGCTTAGCAGATGCAGTCCAACAGTGCTTTAGGCTAATGAGCATCCAAAAAAATACCTAAGGATCTCAAGAGAGACTAAAACACACCTTCAGTCTAACTGAACTAAGGTTTGTGTTCCCTTTTGCATGGAATAGCCACAGACATCTGATGCAGTGCCTTGAGTAAATGCAAGGTAACTCTGCATCTGCTGGGCAGTGATGCAAGGCCACTGCCTCCTCCCACCTCACAGAAGCCAGGGACAGTGGCTGCAGAGCCAGCTTTGTGCCACCAAGGACTTCCCTGAAAAGGAGGCACATGCAAAGTCATGTCTGCAGCAGACTTTTACCCCTGACACTCTGAATTCTACAGTTTGAGCAAGAGGGGGCTTGGCTGGGGCTGAAAGGCAGAAAGACTTGATCATCTCAATTAGGAAAAATAAATATACCCAGCAAAAGATAGTAACACTGCAGTCCAGCCTTTGAAACAGACTTTTCAAGGGAGGAAAAGGAAAACAGCCATGAATCAGTAGGAGAAATACGACTTTAAAGACCTAACAAAGGGGGACAGATGGGAGCATAGCAAAGTGCTCACAAACTTGAACTGGAATAGCTGTCTCTTAATAAAACCTCTCCAAATATGAAAGCTCCTCAGACATCTGCAATTAAATCCCCTATTAATCCCAACTATATTTTAAAGGCAGTTGAGCCAGGCTACTAATCGTGCTATTGACAGGCTGAAAAGTATACCAGGAGGACAGAGATGGTGAAACAGAAACGAAAAGATCCAAAATACAAACTTCAAATCGAGGGTGACGGGGCTGGTTTTTCCACCTCCGTCTCCACATAATTAAGATCCTCCTGTAGGTTTTATCTCTAAAATGCTGGAGGGGGTTAGGACTTCAGTGTTTCTGACTCACCCTGATTTCTTACATGCTCACAGGAATGAAGATAGGGAAAATATCACCATTTCTGTATTATGGAAACCTTGCAATTAATAATTGAGAATCTTTTTATCTATCTCTCTCTCTCTCTCTCCCTTTTTCTTTCAGAACTAGAGTGCTCTCTTCAGCTTGTTAAGCTTAGTTCACTCCCACTGATAATTCACTAGAGATCATAATTTATGGACAATTGAAGCTGCAGAAACATCTCTTAGAAGGAATAGAGCAGATCCATAGCAACAATTCTTCAGGGGAATATTAATCCCCAGCTTTATGTAGTGCTAAGTGTACAATAGTAATCAGAACTTGAGTAGAAGCTGCTAATCATTGAGGGAAAAGGCTGTATAAAGAATTCATAATGGAATTAGCCTGCGGCAAACAAAGAAAGACAAAATTAAATCAGCCATCAAATTGCACCAAGGAATTTTAATTTACAGGTTAATGTAGGATTATGTAACTAATCACAGCTAACATTTTCAATGAACAACCAATAAAATTCTGCTCTTTTTTTATTCCTGCTAATGGTATTCCAATAACACACTTTTATCACCGTATAATGTGTTAAGAATGATTTTCAAAAATTCTAAAAATCTTCCAAAAAGCATTATGACTGAGCAATCAATGCAAAATGCTAGCTTTAAGTTAATTAGCATAAATATACATCTAGATGATCTACTGTTTGGTTCAATCCAATACAATAAAGTTCCTTGGAGTCTGCATGGGACAGATTTACATAACCAAATGTGCATAACTGTAGCTTTAAAATATATGCATGACTTTCAACGAGGGAGATATGGCAATACAGAAAGCCTCCAAATTAAATAAGTCAAACAACTTCTCAGTACTAAAGTGCATCAGCTAATTCTAAATAAAACCCTTATTATAGTTTTTTCTATCAATACAGCATATATATCCTATGACATACGCACAAAGGATTGCTCTAACAGAGTTTCTGCTGTTTATAATATGAACATCATAAAAAAGAATAAGGTTTCTGGGATAAAAAGTTGATTTTCTTCCCCTGGAGAAAGAAGAGAGACCTTGTATTTGACCTAGTTATATTTTGATATTGGCCAATGCAAGGAGATTAAAAAAGACAGAAAGAAAAGAAAACCTCTCTGTTAAAAAAAAAATGTATTTAAAGACCACCAGTTACCCTATGCAATATAGAAAAGACTCATGCGACTCTTTCGCATTTTTAAAGGGAAACCCCAAAATTATACTGCATGCTTCAAAACACATCAGTTTAATCAAAAAGATCTTTTTTGCAACATATGGCAGCATGAAAATTTTTATAAATGGAGTAAAAAGCACTTTCATAAGCTTTACTTCACTTAAGAAGAATGCTTGGAAGAAAGGCAACAGCATTCTTCCTGCATATGTTTTTCTTGTTCTGAACAATGTGGGAAAACCTCATTTTACTTTAATCTAACAGTTCATTTTATGGAAGCAGCAACATTCTGCCCATTTATTAGCACAGGGGGTTTGGGGTTGCGGGTTGCTTTTTTTTCCCCCCTTCCTTTTATTAAGTCTAATTTTAAGATGCACACTTCCAAAAAACATTATGGTGTCAATTGCACTACCCTTCAGCAATCCTGTAATAACTTTATTCAACCATTTCTAATTATAATTATATTTTCAATTCCTTTTAGCTATAGAAACTCTTTATCAATCAGAGCACAAGACAGAAAATTACTTTATTACAGCTACAGCTCGTTAGTCTGAGTGCTCTTAATGAAGCAGCCTCATAATCAGATGAAAATCATGCTGAAGAAAACTTGCATCATTAGTCTGGGCCTTAATTACCAAGAAATATAGTCACTAACAATGATACTCCATTTCATGATATGGTGCATGCACCTTCTACAGTACTTGCAATTAATAATTCCGCAGACTGCTACAGAATCTTTCTATTTATTCATAACAATGGAGGGGAAAAAAATTCTAAATTTAATTGAGCGGCTCCAAATGCACTCTCTCACTCTCTCCTGCTCAGATTAAAATGTCAAAAGGCTAATATTCTATCTTACAATAATTCATCATTTTAATTACATATTTTATGTATGTGGAATGTCCTTTTTATTTTTTCTCCTCTTGATCATTTAGGGCGACATTTTGACGGGACATTTTGGTACGGAAAAAATCTCCCCATGTATGTAGGTGGCCCATGCCAGGGTAGCAATAAATAGAAGGAAAAAGCATTTGTTTTACTTGTCAGTGAAGAAGGTCTGTGTTGGATAAGCTTCAGACATAAGAACAAGACATTCATTTAAATTAATGATGTCCTTCGTCCAGTAAACTTATCAGTAAGGTTGGAAAAATTCTTGAGAATGGAATATGTTGATCCCCATAATTCTTTATGAATATGATCCATCACAGGGTTAGTAACTTCTATAAACAAGCTCCTTCTAATCCACTGCATTTTCTATATGCTTTCACACTGAATATGATCTTCCCAGTAAGCTTTTTGCACACAAAAGCATCAGGCAATGCAGTGAGTGAGCTCCCCTTCGACCAGCTAATGAACCTGCTAAAAGATCAGATCACAGTCTTCAACACCAAACACCTGGAGGATATTTCACTCTAATTTGCAGCATGGAAAATGACTCCACAGACATCAGTGGGAATGTTCACAACTCACAGTAGTGTCCCCGAGATCTGTACCTGCTCCAGCTTTCTCCCTGCTGTGCTTCGTCGTCACTGAACCCCGACAGGCTACCGAGGGCAATAAGGAACAGAGTTTTTCAGCAGATTAACCGAGGCAGCGAGCAGGTCCTGCTCCTCCCCAGGCTGCAAAGCTGCAAGTCGGAAACTGGGAGTTCCACTCCACACCAAAATAGTTTGAGATCAAAATATTTGACATTATGATTTTTGCAAACTGCCCAGTCCTCGGTTGCTCAGCTGCTGTCTGAGTAAGTCACATTAGAGCAGAAACCGATCGCTCTGGAGTTAAGTTACCGAGCCTGTGATTAATCTCAAGGGTGTAAGCTAAATAACTCCCTTGTATCATTGAATTTTCTAGCGCTCACACAGTGCTGTGCTTTCATGCAAGCACTTCAAACAGTAACTAGCCATTAGACAGGCTAGATGAACTTTAAGGGTATTCAGCATATCCTGCTTCCCAGCACTGCGCTCCACGAGACATCCTCACTGTCGCCTCTGCTAAATGATCTGCTGCATCTTCCCCACAATCTTTGACAAATCACTGTCATATTTTAAAGGCTTTTACATTCCTGTCTGATACAGAAAGTAAGAAGCTCCCGTCTCTGTTTCTGTCACCTCCAACATGTGGCACAGTTGAGGGCTACTCAGAAAGAGAAGGAAAAATAAAAATCAACCAAAAAGTTCTGTACAGCAAATCTGTAAGTAGCTGGCATGAATGAATGAATGTATAAATAAATAATAAATAAATAAATAAATAAGCTAAACTGCTTTCTGCCCAGTCTCTCCAGCAACTCTTATTTTCCTCCCCTCCTGCCACACCTCAGTTGTGGTTTTTTTTAGGAGAACTTTTTACATAATTGCTTCAAGAATTTGCATCTGGCACCAGCAGCGGACCGAGACAGGAGATTGACAAGATGGACTGTTGTGGCAATTTCTATGTTCCTACTACATTCCTAAGCTGTGCTTTTTGGCATTGGATATGGCAAAAAAAGAGCATATTTAGAAACATGACAACTGGAAAAAATACTCTTAAACCTTACAGTGCCTTCTAAAATTGCAGAATAAAATTAATTTATAGTATGACTATAGCTGGCCAAAAACCAGGGGCTCGCAGTAAACCAAATGGGGTAAAAAACTGGCTTTGAAAGGGATTCTGAGGTTTTGGCTCTGTCCAACAAGTATGCTTATAAACTTATTGTATAACTTACTGGCAAGAGAGCAGCATCAGACTGACCTCCACTTGCATCACAGAAATTACACACTCATTGTCTTCGAGGGGAAAATGTTCTTATGGTACCATATTAATATCCTTTGTGGGTTGGGTCATGAATCAGCATTGGCAACCGCCTCTGGAGCCGTCTGCCTGCCAGCCTTCCCAGCTGGAAAACTGGTAACGCCGGAGAGATGTATACAGAAGGGAAGTGATGGTTTCCCAATTCCGAATTGATTCGTACACGAATCCGCTCAAGTTTAAAGCGCCCCAACGTGCCAAAAACCGGCTCCAACAAACATATATAATGGTGAGCGCTCTCCGCGTGGGCTCGTGTTGAACGTCAGCGAGGATGGGTTTGTGCAGCCCACGCAGCAGCTCTGCAGTAACACGGGCGCGTGCTGGAGCGCTCCCCACGCTGCCCTTCAGCGGGGCAAACGGGGGAAAACACTTTGTTCTGGCTAAATTTTTATTTTTTACTTTCACATTTGTTTCGCTGTCCCACGCCGATAAGGGAGGCGCTGCAGGAGGGGAGATGTCCCCAGCGCT
>NW_008687488.1:63167-78591 GCF_000695815.1 Acanthisitta chloris | reverse complement strand
TTATAGGAGAGGGTAATAGTGAAGTGATTAAATTCCTCTAATCCTGAAAGAATTCTGAATATAACTGTGACTCTGAAACACAGAAAAGAAAAAGACAAGGTGTGTACCTTGTTCTGCCATATGAGTTATCCTCTGTCCTCTGGGATCAGGGACAAACACTTGGATTATACTCTACATATATTCCATCCAGATCCTAAAAACAAAATTGCCAGGAGGACTATCTACCATTTTAGAATGTACAGTATTTCCCACAGAACTGTCTTCTCTCATTCCTCTTACAGGAATTCTAACTGCTTCTCTCCATAGTAGCAATAATGTACTGACTGATGAAGAATACATATTTTAGCAGGTTGCCAGGACTCAGGATGAACCAGTGCCTCTGCATCTTAGCAATCATAGATCCTTTGTTCCTGTGCTGAGTTATGTGAATCATGCACATACAAAAGCAGCATAATCTATTTTTGCCAGGAGGACTCAAGTAATCCAGTTAGTTGCACATACAGCAGTATAATGAAACGAAAGAATCCTAGGGTGAATGTCAATGAAAGGTTAAATCTGACAAGTCTGACATGTTTTGCACAGAAGTGAGTTTGCTCATGTTCAATGCTTTGTCTTCACGTATGTAAAGCTGTGGAAACACAGTTGGGATGGTTTCCTCTTTCCTGTATATGACATAGGTTCCTAGATCTGATGTACAGCAACCAGGTCCCTTTATAGACAGTGGAATTAAATAAGCATTCTTAAACATTTATTTTTTTTGTCTCCAGTCTGAACATTTTGAGGTGTCAGGCAGCTCATAAGGAACACCTTAGAGATGGAGGTACTGGAGCCAGAGATGGAACCAGTTCTCTGGGTTTGAATGTAGACAGGCTTGTTACTTTATAATTTGGTACCCAATACAGACCAAAGCCTGATTGCCACTAAGATTATTTCTACAGTAATTTCTCAGAAACCCATGTGCTGGAAACCATATTAATAAACTCTCCTTTCATTGATAAAATGAACTCATTCCTCTTTGAGCAGAGGACCATTGCTGGTGAGGCAGTTTCCCCAGTCACAGCTCTAAGTGCCTGGAAACCTTCTCTGTGGCTATAAAGCATTTGTACTTCCTGGGTAAGAAAAGCAGTGCAATAAAAATACTGAATTTTCCTCCTACACCTTGCTCAGTCTCCTAACTTTCAGAGTCAGCAATATACATGACTAAGGAAAGGTACAAGAACAGAGCCAGCATACATTACAGCTCTCAAAAATGCCATTTCCAACTTTCAACCATTTGTGGCTCATCATGTGCTAGAGGTGTTTTCCATGCATTTAGTAGCCCCTGCCATGATCTTTCAATGATTTTCCCAGCCTCACTTACTCCCACGTAAGCATTTAGTGGCTACAATATGTAACAGCAAAGAATTCTATAGCTTAATCAGATTATTTTTACAAAAAAGAGAAATTGCACCTGACAGTTCAGATGGCCTCTTGCTCCCAACTCTGCATTGTATCTTTCAGTTATCCAGATCTTGAATTCTCTGGAGTTATGACAAGCAGCAATGGTGTAGGGTGCAAAATTACAGCCAGAATATCTTTGCTCTACATTTATCAACACCTAAAGGGGAAAAAAAAAAAAAAGAATAAAAAAAGGGCAAATTTATATTCAAATGCAAAGAAGGAGCACAAACTAGTGGCAACTGGATCACCTTTAATTGGTTTCTTGATAATTAGCAGAGGGTAGAGGGGAACTTCATGGCAGAAAAATATCTGTCGGCACAATTCCAGAACTCATGTATCCTGCTTAAATATAAAATGAGTCAAAAATGATAGTTTTCTATCCTGCTCTATGTTTTGCATTTCTGAAAATCATGCTTATTCATTTCTATTGATCCTCTGTGCACATTTTCTTCACTGCAAGATAAAGTAACTCTGAGCTGTGCATTGCTGCGATAAGTGAAGTAGATTGTGACTGATTTGATAGATATGACAGAGATAACCTTCAAACCACTCCCTTTTATGATAGATACAACAAACCTCCACAGATGCTGCATTAGCTAGAGGTTATACAAAAGGTACCCCCCACCTTGTCAACAGGGAGTCACAGACCAACTTCTTATCAGTGCCCACCTGACTGCCTGATGTTACACATTAGCCAAAGTGCAGAGGTCCAGTGGCTTAGCAAAAGAACTGTAGCCCTCCCGTGATGGGAAGAGACTGGGGCTTTCATGGGTGGTGCCTGCAAATACTAACTGAAAAAGAGGAGTTTGGGTCAGAAAAAGACTACTATAACCAGGTTATTCACAAGGCAGTAATCTACAGATTAGTACCTTTTTGGATTCAGGTGTTTAATAGGCTTGAAAAGCACTGCAGAACAGAAGAGCCTCTGACTGACATCCAGGGAACTTGGGTCTGCTTCTGTACAGAATGAGCTGTGATACTGCAAAAGACTCAATACAAAAATGCTTTTGCATGAAGTACTCAGATTCAGCTATAATGTACAAGCAAGAACTCTGGGCATCTTAGTAAAAAGAAAATCTAATTTCTGGCTTAGAATTAAAGTTCTATATATGTGACAGCAAATGGGGCAAGGAGGAGGAAGGTAGAGAAAAGAGGAGGCAGAAATGATGCTTTGTCATCCATGATAACTTCAATTCACTGTTATTCAGGGAATAAGGAATATACTGTACAAGGCACTGAGAAATTACATAGGGTTCCTTTCCAGGGCTTTGTGGCAGAGTAAAGCCACAAACTGTGAGTGTTTGTTCTCTTATTTTTCCTTTACATTAAATCACTCTTGTTCTCGCAAAGAAATATACAGGTTTACTGCAACAGTATTTGTTTTACAGCAACTGTTTCACAGATTTACAGCATATGATTGACTACAACAGCATGAAAGGAATCAGATTGAGCCTGTACTACAGAAAGTGAATGCATGCTTTTTTTTTTTTTCCTTATAAAGGAAACGTTCCTAATGTCAGCAATTTATCAGTTTGAAACTCTCACCTCCTTGTTTTCCTCATTGGTTTTAATTCAAAGCAGCTGCAAGAAAACTTATGTATGCAGTTTTGTACTGAAGAGAATGAATTGCTTCAAAAAAACCATCAAGATTTTTTTTTCTGGACCTAAGTCCTACTGCTTTTTCTATGTATATTTGAGTACATTGAAATCTAATTCAAACAGTGGATGAATATCAGGCTTATAGAGAAGTTTTAAAATAATCATGGGAGTTATTAAGTAGTTTATAACAGATACCAGATATAACCTTATATTTATATATTGTCAGCTTTAGGTATTTTACTATATTTTGCATATTTTCATGTTTTTACATAAAGTAGCCAGCTATGATTCCAAATGGCATAAGACTTGCCACATCTTCAGACTGTATTTATTTTCCTCTTGACAATGGTAATGAAAAGATTTTCACAAGAATTTTGAAGAAAAATAAGATGAGCAACTGGCTCCAGTAGCCTTCAGAACTCATATGATAACAGGACGTATGCTAACAACCTCTTGGAGTCTCAGATCTCCAGAAAAGTAAAATTATATTTCATACATTTGTTGAGACAATTTTTTTGTTTAGTTTCCACAAGTCATTAGTGTTGATTTGAGAAGGGAGATAAAAACAAACTTGGCTATCAAATCATTCTCTCATACACAAAAAGGAAGCTGTAGATTATAATTCTATCCCTCCTGGGTACCAAAAATAGACCTCAAGGGGAAAAACAAGCAAAGTTCCCAGTCAGTTTCTTCTTAATAAACTGTTCTAAATGGATTTCCACTTGCCAACAGTATTTTTCTGCTTCTACCTTTAATTTCTTCCTTTTACAACCACTCAATGGGTTTTTTTTGTCATACACTCTCCTCTGAACAGGTTCTACCCTGATATGTCTCATTAATTTTGAATAGTATCTGTTAGCTTGCACCTCTTCAGTTCTGTTCATTTGCATCCCAGTCTCTCGTTGCTTCAGCTTGTTGCCATGATGCAGGAGAGTGTTGAAGCTTTTTGGACTGCACCATTATCCTCTGACTCTCTGCCCTCTCAGCTGGAACTCATTATTGCTTCAATATACAATATACACAAATGCTCATCGCTAAAGCTTCTCACACTTAAGAGAGAAACGTTGCTACACTTCAGATGTAGCATAACTTTGATGAAGGGCAAAGCTCCTATCCAAAATCCATGCTCTTACCTAGAAAGTAGGAAACTGGGAGAATGATTTAGTAACCTAACACAAACCTGAGCAGCACAAAGACACGTGCGCTTATTATGGAAAAATTATCTCCCACATTAGACTTGCTTTGGTATAGAGACTGTTTCTTCCTCTCTGTTTATGCAAGGAGAGCACAATGGGGAGCCAAACTTCATGGTCACCATGGGGCATCACCACGACATAGAAAATCAGCATCTGAAGGAAAGAGCAACTCTCATGACAGCCTGTGTGAGAATGATTGCCCCCAACTTTACTTTCAGTCATCAAATCACTCACCTGCTCCTACTTGTTGATATGTATTGGGCTGAAAAGGAAGCATTTTGTTTCCAAATGAAAGTGGAATAAGAAAAGCAGGTGTATGAGACACTATAGCTTCCCCTCTTTCTACACTTTTGGCTGTTCATTTTAAATTCTGATAATTAACAGAGCTAACCTCCAGTCAGTACTCTTTTTTCCAGTTCATTGTTATAACTGGCACACTACTCATGGTTTCTGTGCCAATCACAAAAGAATAGCTTTGCTTCTTCTCTGCCTTGTGCCTTCCTCATTTCAATGATATAGGTTTTTGTACATTTCCATTGGCCCAGACTTCTCTTGCTGCTGGCTAACACCTCTCTCTGCAGCTTGCTCCATTTTGTTGCTCTGCCTCCAGAGGTATGGATAGAAGGTTTAGCTCTTTCCAGAGCAACTCAATGAGCTTAGCTGAAGTGAAGCAAAAAAACAAAAAATAGTAATTGGCAGCAAAAGTAGACAGTCTGACAGAGGGTTTTAAATATTATGGTGTTAGAAAACACACAGGAATTATAGACAGGAAGAAAATGGACTAGAGAAAAATATAGGACAGGAGAAAGCAAAACATAAAAGACAATGAAGTGTTCAAGTGACAACTTCAGCAAGCTGTGAACAGCCTATTGTATTAGTCACCAGAAATCTGGTTGACATGTAGACAGACAATACTGCCCAGTGAATGACAGGACACTTGTTTCCCTTGGTCTGCCTTCATTGTCCTCTCTTTGCTCCCACCTCCTTCACTCTCATTTCTTTTTTTGCTTCTAGTTCTTTGAATTAGTTCTTTGCACTATAGATTTTTCAGCTGAGCTCTGAAGCAGCAGTGGAGAAGAAAGCAGCAGAGAGAGGAAAGCACTCATTTCTCTAGCTCTGGTGTAACATTATGTTGCACTACCTTATTAAAACTTTTTTTTTTTTAAGCATAGCACACATTACTTTTCACACATTCTTCATTTCCAATAGCACACAATTCTATGTGTATGACTCTGGCAACTTCAGGTCACTACTGTGCATAACTGTTACCACCACTTCTCACAATCTTATCACCATTCTTGTCATGTGTAATTCCTTCCTTGAAGCCTCATCTCTCATATTCATATCATTATGTGACAATCTCAAGTTACATTCTTTGAAAAATAAATGAAGGGTGGGATTCATCTCACCTAATTTAATATAAGTAGAATGTAGACACCTACATCTCATCTAACCCCCTAGGCTGACTTCAGAGTCAATGAAGGCAATTTTAAAGCATGGTTCTTCTGATCTATTTTAGAAGTCTATTTTTGGATGAGATGTACTGCACCCAAGAAGTACCTATTTCTCCCCACCAATAGAGAGGAAGCCCAGGATGAATTACTGAGCTGTAGATGATGACATTTGGTCAGATGAATTCTCTTTACCTCTTGGACTTGCAAAAAAAAAATCAGAATGTAATATCTAATATGGATGACCTTGTAATTACTATAACATTAACATGCAAATAAGAAAACCTCCAAATATTTTATTTAAAAACACATATACTACAAGAATTTCAGGCTTTCATTTCGTTGATCTGTTTCATGAACAGGCTCTTTTTTGTTGTTATTTTTGAGTGCCTGAAACTTGTGTAAAATACTGCTTTAAAAATACTATTTCCCCTTCTCTTCAAATATTTCTTTGCCTCTCCCTTCACCCACCTCGCAGTTCACTCACTTTCTAGGGTACTATTTCCCCTTCTCTTCAAATATTTTATTGGCTCTCCCTTCACCCACCTTGCAGTTCACTCACTTTCTAGGGCTTTTTTTTTGTTTTCTGAGCTTCACTGTATCGACTTCTGCAAGGGTATGTGGAAGGCAAGAGCATTACAAGGGTATCTGATCAAGGACCTTTTCAATGCAAAAGGAGATAAGTGAAGGGGGAAGGAATAACAAAGACAAACAGGCTAGACAAAGGACAGATAATAGAGATGATTGCAAAGACCAAAAGTCTCCAGCTACTAATTGCTGGACCATTAAGAAACTCCAGGCACAACTTGGGAGAGGATCAGCCTATGATTTTAACTGACAAGAAGGAGGAAACATAGGTACTCGAGATATTTGTCTGCTTGAGTGGTGCAAGGACAGAGGTGCCAACTGCTGGGGGAACAAGTGAGGGGATTTGGACAAGGGTGTGATCAACCCTGGCCTGTGGAGCCAGTGTGGTCACTGGAGTGAGTGGGGGGCTTGACCCCAGCCACTTAGGTAGGAATGCTGTGTGTCCCCAGTCACTTAGGTAGGAATGCTGTGTGTCCTAAAAAACAGCTGCTGGGCAAGTGAGACAGCCAGGAGTGAGGATTGAGAGTGACTCTGCCCCAGCAGCTGGAATGAGCCTGTGGATCACAGCCTGTGTGTCTGCTGCCAGCTGCAGGGCAGGGGCAGATGTCTGTATCTCCCCCAAAACAAGTGTGTGGGATGTGTGCATTCACTAGCAAACATCATGCAGGACCAGCCTGTGAGTAGGGCACCTGTAGGGAGGGTCTGGGCTGGGGTGTTAGTTGAGCAAGCACAAGGACCGTGCCAGTACTTGGAGGATCACTGAATGTACAAGTGCTTGTGAATCCAGACTAGTGCACAGGTGCTTTCACTAATGACTTTTAGAAAACTTCAGAAAATAACTAAGATGTTTATAACTGGCCTTAAAATATATCCCTCCTCCTCTTTTCTTTCAGCCAGAGTTTGAGTTTCTGCACTACATCTGGCTGCATTTGACACACCTTGTAATATGTATCCCAAATAGAGCTGTGTGCAACTTGGCAGTTTCACTTCCCAGGGGCTCATGCAATTACAGTCTGTCAAACATATACCACTTAGCTAAGCAACAACTAAGGAGAGCAATAATAACCTACAAATTTTTCATAGGAAAGCATTACAGAAGGAGAGGCACTATTCCAAGTGACAAAAAAAGGTTATTGCTCCAGGAAGAATAATGAGATAAAATTAAGGAGGGTGTTTGGTTTGATTATTTTGCTAAATATCAGGGGGGGGAAATCATTCTGACTGGGGAATTATTCACCTTTTACTCCTCTAAGAGAAATATTAGAAACTCTGTCATTTGGAAAATGCATCGGCAACAGAACAAAGGGGAAAATAAAGAATAATCCACAAGATAAAAAGACAATGAGTTTGGGGGAGAGTTGGGTGCTTTTTCAGGCTTTTTGAATTGCTTTAGCCTTTGCAGCATATATTGTGAATGTGTGAGCAGCTTCTCACAAGTTGTCGAATTCATCACTTTTAACAGAATCTTAGGAGACTAAATAGTCAAAAGCATTGATTGCTAGTAATTTGAATATTTTACTGTTTGTTTTAGATTGCAAGGGAGAATTTTCATTTTGCCACAGTATTAAAATGTTTGGGGAAAGAAAAGGATAGGGAGGAATGTGGGAGTGGGATGTTGATATCATGCTAAATAATAAATATGAATGATGTATTTGGTAGTGAAGGCTGGACAAGAGTATGAGTAGGGGGAGCAGCACTGCACTGTGAAGGATCCCCAGAGCAAAGCTGTGGGGAAGAATCTGTCCTCACCATGGACAAAGTTACCACCTTTCAGACTAGTGAACAAAAACATTCATATAATTTGAGCATTGTAGGTCCAATGCTTCATGGGTAGGGTTGTAAGCAAAGCCCCTATATATTCTTAGGTGATACCAGGAAAATCCTGGCTTTTTATAATTTTTTTGAAAGAAAAAATTGCAAAACTATATTCTTTGTTGTCTTTGTATATTCACTCACTGTTTGCCAAATTCTCAACAGATTAAACAGTCCTGTATTTTCTTTTGAGTTGGTGTTTGCAGTACAGTTTCACTCTATTTTTCTGGCTTCTGAGAAAACAAAATATGTAGTTGTTTTTCTTTTTCATTTCTTCCTTTTTTTTTCAGTATTATACTTGCTCTATGCTAAACAGATCATGGTTCAACAGTCTGACTATGAAGAAAAGAGTAAGAAATTACCATAGTTTCATCTCAAAATGAAAATAATAAGGAGTCTGCAAAGGGCAAAGGTTGACTGTTTCTTGCAGAATCTAATTTGCTAAGTGTTGCAAATTAGTCCAAGAAAACCGAGTATGTGTGAGGTTTTACCTCATTCTGTACTCTGCTATTCCATAAATGGTTGCAGGATAAAACTATTCAATTAAGATAAGGTACTGTATATTGTTCAGAAAATATATTATGCCTTTTTGAAAGCAAGTTTCTGTTTTCTCTTCTCTTATTTGAAGTTTTCTTTCTTATGGAAAAAGCCCTTGCTTTCTGTGTTCTTGTTTAACTCAAAGTACATTTTGTAATATGAAATATTACAATATTAAAATAGTGTACATTAATTTACTGACCCCTGTCTTCAACAGTAAGACATATGTCATATTTATAGTGACAGTGTTAAATTTGTGATATATTATTATGCAGCAAACATTTTATATAATTATATATTATCATATCTTTGTATCTATAATGATATAATTGTTATATTGCAATACTGTCACATTATAATAGCTCATTTAACAAGAATAATATACTATTATATTCTAAGAAAGAAAACAGGACAGTTATTACAACAGGGCAATTGATTATATATTAAAAAGCACATGGGTCAGAGGTGAAGTAGAAACCATGACTCAGGCATTTAGTGTTCCAATATTTTCAAAACTCTCTCTGCCAGCAATTTGCAAACATACATCAGAAGATATTTGCAAAGTACCTTCCTATGAAAAACTGCTCAGGGAAGAAACATATGCATGAATCTGATCATTAACATCTACAGCTGAGTGGATGAAAAGACAAATAATCTCATCCTATTCAATTCTTTTCTCCACATAAACACCAGAAAGTTCACAATCATATTCATGAGGTTTGCTTACTCCACCACCATAACACCAGAGCATGCACATGCACACATGAATGTCTTCTCACCATACCTCTCAGAAGTATATGATATAGCAGAGATAAAAAGTTAAGCATCCCAATGTTGCACAGAAATTAGATAGATAGATTTGTCCCACTCTTCAGTAGCAGTTCAATTCCAAAAGAAAATAAGTCCATGTCTAGAAAAGAACCTTTCCCTGGAAGGACCAAGCATCCCTGTGTTTGATTTTCAGATGCTCAGTCCTGCTGGTGAGATTTGGAGTCTCAGTCCTGTTATCATAGTGTCTTGGGAATATGCAGAGGTGCTTGGGAATGGCATGCATTCACAAACTCATTGTGTTAAGTCAAAAAAATTATAAACACTGAAATGAGAAATAAAAGAAGAAGTTGCATGTAAAATCTTACTTTGGCTGTGATCATGAACACCTATTTGTCATAAACATCTATGTCAGTGGTCTCATGCATCTGGGATATCTATCTGAAACTCGAGTTTACTGGTTGTAGAGCTTACAATAAAATTCGGTGTCTTTTTCTGTGAAATCTCAAGAAAGTCTTAACCCCTGGCTCATAAAAATTTGTAATGCTATCCATGTTCTTCATTAAGCAGAAAAGCAACATATAAAGGAAGTTATTCCTTTCCTCTCTTCTCTTCTCACTCCTCCCCTCTCTCCTTTTTTCTCTCCCTCTCCCCCTCATCTCTCTCTTTTTAAAAAATGTGAACACTCAGTGGGATTTGTTGCAAACTGTTCCTGAGTTCTGATTCCTCCTATCACAACTGCCTATGTATTCTGCATTGTAAAGATAGTGAACAAATATAGGAAAAAATGTGGAAGGCAATTTTTTCTGTCTCCTAGCTGAGAACTGACAGTGCTAGGCCACTGGATCCAGCACCCTGAACCCTGAATCTCCTTTGGCATATCAATACAGCCTCAGTAAAAAGGATCCATGCTGGAATCCATGAGCATGTTTCACTTTCAAGACCTATAGTTTCATTGTTAGACTCCCAATGTTTATAGCTGTCATACTCATCAAGCCAAATTAGGGCTAATGTTCTGAGCAGTAAGACTGCTACAATAACAAGAAAAATTCTTTTCTCCTTGCTGTTACAACCTCTCATTCCTGGGGAGAGAGGGAAGGCAAAGGTTGCTTTCCTAATCAGGTATCCCAGAAGCTATATATTCTCTGTTATTAAAGGTTAAGATTAACTTGAAAATCGACAGCAGGAAGCCCTAAGCTCTCAGTCACAAAAGAGATATGGAATTATGCTCCAGGAAATAAATCCTTCCTCACCAAAAAGCCCATCCTGTGTCTGTCAGTTGACTCAGAAAACTGATGAGCAGTCCTTACTCCGGGTAGATACGACTTGAAGATCTTGTACTTAGTTGTACATTCATTAATTACCTTCAGTTACATGGCATAATATGATCAGTGGTTTTCAGCTTATCTTTCCCACAAAGAAATGGCTAAGGTAATGGTGTCAGAAAGCCCAGGGAGGACACTGAGGAGATAAAGAAACCTGCTCAGGTGACTTCAGAATCTCAGCTCTTGACATGGGATCCACTATCATTTCACAGAATCCATCTTTATCACTACTACTGGAGTAAGACCAGAAAAATGTTTCAAGTGCATTATAGAGATGTTACTGGATATTATCAACTCAGCTATAGAGTGGTGGAATATAGGTTATATACTTTATGGTCAAAAAAAGTCCCATGGTCACCATAATATAGGATTTTTTTTGGCTCTTGACATGGGATCCACTATCATTTCACAGAATCCATCTTTATCACTACTACTGGAGTAAGACCAGAAAAATGTTTCAAGTGCATTATAGAGATGTTACTGGATATTATCAACTCAGCTATAGAGTGGTGGAATATAGGTTATATACTTTATGGTCAAAAAAAGTCCCATGGTCACCATAATATAGGATTTTTTTTGGCTAAGTTCCTTTATGGTCAAAAAAAGTCCCATGGTCCCCATAATTTAGGATTTTTTTTTTTTTGCTAAGCAAAATTCACCTTACCCTGTCAGAAATGGGCATGAAATAAGCTTTTATCCTGAGCAAGCAGGAGCAAAATGGAAGAAGGTCTGTGATAAAGAATACACAGGCAGAAACTGAAGTCAGATGCCCATGGTCTGCACTGCTTTCCTTTTCCAAAGGCTCCAAGAAACACCAAAATGCCTGAAGTGCTATGGTGTGCACAGGCCCACCAGAGGCAAAGTCTGTGCATGGGTATAAATAAATTCTATGGCATCATTGCCACCAAAAAAAAAGAATTAAAAAAAATTGCTTAGGTAATTTGGCTTACCAATTAGTGTAGGCACCCCACAGAAGTACAGTTTATAATAAGTAATTTAAGCAATCTGCAAGTAAAAATGAATGAATAGAAACACATGGAATCTGAATTATTTTTAAGCAAGTGAAGTAAGCTATTTTCCATGTTGCACAAACATAATAAGGTCATTTAAGAAACAATTACAAGGCACCACAGGGTGAATAAAGCATAAAACTAGAATGACTGATGGCCAGTATAACCTTTCTTAGTTCCCATAATTGCCTATGTGTTCTACAAAGTTAAGTAAAGGGACACATGCAATTTAGTTCCTCCAGTATGATTAGCTATTACCAAGGAAATAAGATGATTCCAGAGCAGGCATTTAGCTCAAAAAATATAAAATTGAGCAATGTTTTCTTCATACCACCAGTAGGTTTCTTCTAAAATTGCATAATTTTTTTTTAATTTATACTCTGTGAAATGTTCTTGCTCACTCTAAAATGTCCATCAGCGTTCCAGAATTCACCATAGAGTACCCACACAGTAGCTGTCATTCAGACAATTTTCTGCCAGATAATTCAACTTACCATGTTATCTTCTCCAAGGGAGTGAAATAGCCACACAACAGGAGCTTAAATGGTGGGTTTATCCAGATTATCTTGCTTGTGAAACAGCCAGTTTTGAAAGGTTAGAAGTCCTACAGATGCTTTATATCCCGTCACCAACACAGTGTATTGATAAAAGTAAAGTTAAAAGTAGCCTCTCCAATTATAATCAAACAGCACAAGATAGACTTGTATAAAGCCTCCAAAGTCTGCTAATTTATGCATCCTTGTCTGGCTCTCAGGTACTTATGACTAAAAATTTTTCTTCTTTATAAAGACAAGTAGGTTATACCTTATCAGTTGTTTGGAAAAAAAAGTCTTGATTTTATAGTCTATGAAATCTTAACTTAAGGACTTAAAAGGTTTTTATATATTACTACTGATAGAAATATTGATCTTATTTTAAGCTAGTTAATATAACTTTTAATTAGGGCTTTTACTTAAAGAATTATAGCCATTTCTCAAGTCTGATACAGTTTCCAGATTTGATGCAAGCAAATCACAAACCTTTGTGAAGTAGAATAGTACAGAAAATGTAATCAGACTTTTAAATAGAAGTATTAAGACCTTGAGATTTAAATGCATGTACCTAAATAAAAATCATGATTCCATGCAAAAAATCCAACAGCAGGGTTAGAATGTAGCTGTCTTTTGATACATTAAATCTGGATGACTTATTTTAAATTAATCAAAAATGTGGAACTCAGCAAGAGAACGCTTATTAAAATCCCCCTTACATAGGTATTTCTCATTAACTTTGAAAAGCTGCTTATAGCAAACACTTCTCTAAGCTTAGCACCTTTCTGCAAAAAACTTTAACATTTTTTTTCTACTCTGCAGAATGAAGTGACTGTCATAAATAGCATTTCTAACCAAACTCATAATTTATTGTCCAGCTAACTGTACAGTCCCTTTCAACACTGCCTCATAAGATAAATACCATTTACAATATTCTTGTAAGTAACTATAATGTTTCCCATTGAAGAAATGAGGCAATGGGAAATAAAACCTTTGTCAAGGATCCCATCAAAAATCAAAGGCAAGATATCCATGCAAGTCACTTGTGTCCTAGCCAGGATAAAAATCAATAACCCAAAATGTTTAGCTAGTACAAGGAGAATGCTGACAGGTTTTAGGCAGCTCACTATTTTCCATGTTCTGTTTAACATATTGTTGTAGTTATCTCCAGAATCATATTTACCAATTTTCCTTTTTTCTGGTATAAACTACCTGCAGTCTCAGAAACATGGTTCTTCTGTCTCTGCTGCTGGGAGAACAGGTATTTTAGCCAGTTTGGGAGTTTGTGGTCATAGTCTGAAGCTCAGGAAAGAAGACTCCATGAAGTGGTGAATTTTTTTCTTGCAACTTCAATCCTAGAGAATTTTTGAAAGGCAAATTAGAATCTAAATAGATAGTACTGATTTGAGTGAAGTTTACTGTGAGAATATTGAAATCTAGGTGACTCAGTTCTAGAAATCTCATCCCAAATATCTTTATTTTCCAGTCAAAATGAGTCCCCCAGTCCCCCAAGCAACTATGCCCCACAAGAGCCTCAAGATATTTTACCTGCCACTCCCTGAGATTATCATCCATACATGAAGTCACATCTATATTTTGTATTAGGAAATTTGCCTCTTAATGTTAAAACTGTCTTTCTTCAAAGTCTTTACATGACATAAGAATTGAATTTTCCCTTGGTGTTGAGTTTTGCCATTCAAGTTTTTAAAAATTTAAACTTTTATTCTCCCGAATAACTGAAATCATCTGTTGCATCTAATCTGAATTGCTCTTTGAGGCAGGAATTACCTAATGCCTTAGGATCCTGTCAGTCCAAAAGGTGCAGCTGGATAATTGTTTATATTGCCTTATTGTATGATTTGAAAATAAGAAGAAATAATACATTTTTCTGGATGAAAAAGAAAAAAAACCTGTTCAGAAAATCAGGATGGGACTAGTTCAAGAAACAAAATCCCATTAAATAAGTCCTGATAGTAGACAAGCTCATTGAGCTCTGAACAAAAACACATATGAGCATATTTATTTTCCTCTCTTTAAGAAGAGAAGAGAAATTATTATGTTCAGTAACTGATTTCCAGTAATGCACAGGTGCCCATCATCACTGTATGATCACTAGTCTGTCTGACAATTAGCCAATACACTGATTTTTATCACTGGCACAACAGGGTCATTTTCTTTTCCTGCAGAAGCTCTCTTTAAATAGCACCTTTTGAGACAGCTGAAGTTCATCAGTTGATGACAGGAACTAGACAGTGCCATCTGCCTTAGCAGCAGTTCAGGTAATAGCAAAGAAAAGCTAATTGCCAAACATGAAATGTGCAGAAGTGGATTTTTTTTTTTTTACATCTTCCTATTAAATGTGGATCTGTGTGGCACTATGTGATATTTTGAAGAAGCACTTGAAGTCTGCTCTGAAAGAGGTTTGCAACCAGTCTAAGTATCCTGTGTTGATTATTGTTATCACAGTTTTGTTGCTCTTGGCATCTGAAGTAGTTGATCTTTGGTTAATACCCCACAGCACTTAGATGCAAGGTGTATACCAGCATGATAGCTGTACTTAAGAGATATGTATATTTTTTTCTCCCTCCCTGGACTAACAGAGATATCTCCAGGATGCTGTAGAGGAAGAGCATTACTGAAGTCTCTAAGCAGGTGTTGCATTTCCAGTTCTCAGGTATCCCATGTTATATTGAAGGTGCTCAAACCAGAGGAGCAGAAAAAGTGGGTCCACCAAGCAGTCACATTGACAGATACAACAAGGGTGACTGCTGACTCTGAGGCCACAAAGGCTGAGATGGATAGCTCAGAGGTGCAGAACTCTAGGCGTAAGGGAACAGGACACTCTCAGGATGGGAGAAAGCTTCAGATGTCTTCACAGATAGATGGCCCTCCATAGGGCAAGGCTGGCAGTCCAGGACTGCATTTCCCCTTCTGAGGTCATTTGCAAGTATGTCAAAGGGAGAGGAAGGAACATACTCAAAATGTGATGAAGATGACAGTAATACTGCTTCCATTTTTCATTCAACAACCATTTAGTTTAAAGGCAGAAACATATCTGCAGTCAGGGACAGTATCTCAAGTCTAGATCATCCAAGTTGGATTTTTGCTGTTCTAGGCAACAGATTCAAACTCTTTTCACCCAGTGTTTCCTGTCATAGAGTTACCACT
>NW_008687488.1:62187-63141 GCF_000695815.1 Acanthisitta chloris | reverse complement strand
GTTCCTTAGCATCAAGTAGTCTGCAGCAAAAAATGCAAAGTGCAGGAATTGCCTTTCAACAGTGAAGTGATCCATGGATCTGGACCCACTCCCCAAGTGATCATGTACTCCACCACATAAGCTAGTATGTCAAGAAAAGAGCAGCACTGTTTCAAAGGGAGTAAAAAGCAAGATTTTGGCACTCTGGGTGACTTGCCTGTGCTCAAGAAACAGTTGGAGCCTCTGGAGTTGCAGAGCTATGCAGCTGTGACTAGGCTGGCCCTGGAGAGTGCTCTAAGCTCGCAAATGTTCTTGTCCTTAGATGAATTTTAGCCCACAGTATGTAGCATCATGGAAATAAAAATTGTCCTTAGATGAATTTTAGCCCACAGTGTGTAGCATCATGGAAATAAAAAAAGGAACCAGGGTGTCTGCTGCAGGTCTGTGAATAGATAAAAACAACTCCATGAACTGATGAAGAGTACAGGTTAAAACACAGGTTTACATGAAAATATTATCTTCAAGCAAAGACAGATTGTTGGGACTACTGCCTGTTTCTCAGAGGTTATTAGTACTACAGTAAAAAATTAGCATACACCTCTCAACAGTATCTTCTGATCAAGCTCCAGTAGGTATTTACACTACCAAGTAAAACTGTCATATTTAGAAGATCCTTTTTCTGGCATCTGCACAAAATTTCTTGGACTCCTGCACTGATTAGAATATAATTTCTATATTGGGGATCATTAGAAAAATTAAAACAATGTCTCCTGCAAAATTAAACACAAGCTGCATGGGGAATCCGTACAGCCCTGTTCTCACTTTAGAATTTGGCAATAACACCCAGCCCTTTGGGCCAATATCTGTGTAATCTAGATGTATTATTATTATTTCTGAAGTGTCTATAACACTGGCATCTACATACTGAAGTTTGCCAAGAATCTGAACTCCCAAAGCAATGCCTTTCAAAAACTA
>NW_008687488.1:50800-62166 GCF_000695815.1 Acanthisitta chloris | reverse complement strand
GAACTACAGCATCCACTTATAAAGGTCATATTCTGAAAGTTTGCATGGAGCAGACCCCACACAGCAGACATCAAGAGAAGGAAGGTATTACTTCATCTTACCTGTCCAGAGACATTCAAACTAATAAAAAACATGAGATTTTTTTTTAAAAGAAGAATCATGTCCTGTTCTGCTTCTGAGTCATCAGGCATGAGAACATCCACTTTTATAGCCACTAGTTTTAAGTTTAGCATCAGCGAAATCTTTCTTCCATTATAGATCTCAAAATGAAAATCTGTCCTTTTCCAGAATACAGTATGCCTGTCTCCTTATTTATTTTTTTTCAGACTGTCTGCAGACTGCCTTTGACAGGATTACAGGAACCATGTCTAAATTATGTTTCTCTATGAAGCAGTCTTGGACTGCCACATTCTCTCTGATCCAAATTCCCATGAGCCAAAAATGTTGGATTTGGCAAGTCTGCAGTTACACATGGCCTCCAGCTGTTCTATGATAGGTTAGGAAATAAACTGGCCTTCATCCAGCCCAAGGGATTCATATCAAAAGCTGTGTAATAAGTATTATATGTGTGCAAATGTAAACATTCACATTTTATTCCGTTTTTCTCAGCGGTCCACAGATAATTTTCTTATTACTAATAAAACAACAAATAATGGCTTTTTCTGCTGGAAAAAGGATATATTTAATTCAAGCTGAGAACTATATGAAGTCTTCAGCATTAAGCACAGCCCCATAACAAGCATATATAAAAATTATAGCTATTCCACAGTTTAAGCAACATATACAGGGTTTTCATATAGAAATGGTGTTGAGAAAAGATAGAGCATTCATTAACAAAGGTATAAGCAGCTATATTTTTGTTCTAAAAATTAGTAGCAGATTAATGGTATTTCTCAATCTTTTAAAGCCACACACATTACAGGAATTTGTGTACATTTTGTTATGAGAAATTAGAGTGAGTTCAGTGATACACTCTAATGACAGGATATATAGTCAATTAAAACACCCTTTTAAATCTTTTTAAATGAAATAAAAGTGGCCATAATCAGCACAGAAATGAAATCATATCCATTATCCATTGATCCTTATAACAAAAAGGCACTATAATAAAATAAAAAGCACCTAATAAAAGGCCAAGAACAGTGTCCTCTGGAATTCTGTTTCTGAAGCAGCAAAACCAGTTGAGTTAGATACAGAAATCATCTGAACATCACTCATAAGATCAAGAAGGTATTTGAACAGAATGTATGGCATTGGTTCTTAAGTGAAACAGTAATGTGGAGTGACAATAAAATATCAGAGAGATGACTTAGGAGTCTAGAAAAGTAAGCTGGCAATTGCATTAGTGCTTTTTGCTGGTAAATCACTGTAAGAATCTACCCAGATCTTACCATAATAGTTATTTTGCTAGAATCATGACTGAAATTTCTTAGCTACTCAGCATGCACCAACAAAATTATACACAATGAAGGAATTGCACTTCACAAAACTTTTGACAAATACAAGATTCTGAGGTTTGTATGTGATTTGAATGTAACTGGCTACATTTCAGCAAGATTAAATTTTTATTAAAAGACTTTTTCCTCCTTTTTCTCCCTTACTTTGAAAATTTGCATACCCTACTGTTGTGAGAGGGTTCTTTTCAGCAGAGAAAAAAATAAAAGGATTAAGATAAAAATTACCTAAATAATAATCATTTCCAATAATAAAAGATACAATTTGAAAAGTATTCCTAGTACAACTGCCCAGTTGGGATTAGGCTAAGCTTTATATTGAGAAATTATGAGATATAAACCTGACCCTAGAAGTTTACAGAATAAGTGAGAGTTATCAGGGACTACAGTAATCCTGTAAGTGGCAGCTACTATGTTACTACTAGACATTTTGCTACTGCTGATGATCTCATGTGGAGAGTATTACAGAGGGTTCATATAATATGGTGCTGGCTAGAGCAGAGTCCTCAAATAGGTTCTAGGATAGTTAGACAATTAAGAAGTATATGGAAGAAAAGAACCTCCTACCATAACCAGTGTGTTATCAAATGCCAAAGCAGGCTCTGGCTGTACTTGGCAAGGAATGTTATGCTACCCCCACTTTAACAGATTTACCTTCTAATCAATAATAAAGAATTTGCTTTCCCCAAAAGGTTAGGCAGACTAGAAGTAAAACACCTTTGTGTGTACTCAAAGATAAAGGAAGCACTTGTAGTGTTCACTGATTAGTGATTGCAAGATTAGCCCTGGGAGGGAAAAATTCAGTAAGATTTATAACTGGAAAGCAGTTTTATAGGCCTGTGTGGACCATCTGGTAGAATTTAACAGAAAATTATGCTTGCATGATAGGAGTCTTTGCTGGCACTTTCCATTACATCTAGGGCTTTTTCTGTTGAGGATCTCTCCATACCTTTTGCTGACACTAAGATTCCCTTGGTGAAAAAATGAGCTCTGCACTCATTATAATGTACAACCTCTCTCCATTCTTTCAGTCTATCATTGCAAATGAAGTAGTGACACTGGAAAAAAAAAAAAAAAAAGGACATTTTGTGCCATTTACTGGAAGGACATTATGCAATTCTGTTCTTTCCTTAACCTATACAGCAATATGCACTGCACATCAAATATGTCCTATAGCTTCTCTGCTGTCCTCTTTAGCAGACTCTTTAAAAAAAAATAATCCAAAGGCATGGTTCTGCCATTACTTGTGTCCATAGGACAGCTGACTATTGCAAGATGGTTTGCCTTTTCAGTACCTGAAACTCTGTTTTTTCTATTTCAAACTAAAGGCTTTCCTTCCTCCTCCCTGCTTGTGACTAGTTTCTCATAGGAGACCTAGTTTGGCACAGCAGTGCCAAAAAAAAAAAAAAAGGCACCATGATAGATTCTCCATGATGCAAATTAGAGTGCTGCAGTCCAATCACATCCCCATCAAGGTCCTCAAATGAAACCTCCCACTGAGATAGAAGCTATTGGATTTCCATCTGTGTGTCTCTTGCTGTCAGTGGCTATTGTTTAAGTAAACATTGGTTTGTATTACTTTCTTTTTTTTTGATTCAATACATGTTGATGCCTGGTTAAAAGGAAAGAAAATTGCAGTATTAAAAGACTAGTATTTTCAGCATCTTGTGATGTAAATTGCTAATTTAAAACCCAAAATATTGTTAAAGTGTCTTTATTTAATAGCAGACGATTGCAAGCTGTAATTTGCAAGCTGTAGTTGCAGATGGCAATGTTTTTCTCTCTTTTCAACAGTACAGTAAAGTATTTACTGCAGTGATCTGCAGACAATGACATACCAACTGCGAAAGAAATGCTCAGGGGTAATACGAACTATCAGGATTCCCATGAGGTGCAACATGCAAGATACCTGCAACGAAAGCATGAAATTTAAATGCCAATTAAAATGTTAAAATCTCTTACGTGGCCTCAAACAACAACTCTCTGCAACAGGCATTTTTAGTACTTTCAATTGCCAAGTATGTTCCTAATACAAAACAACAACTCTTGTTTTCTTTCCTGATTTTTTAATCCCTTTAGATTGAACACACTTATTTTCCAATTCAGACCTGGAGGCCCAAGTCTGGGTTTGAAACTGACAGCCACCATCTGGACCACACTAGCAGAAAGGGTTGTATGTGATCTGGCACATGCCTTGCATGCCGTTCCACTTTTTGTACATAAGGACATGCCAAAATACCATGCATGTATTAAACAAAACTTTGCCTTTCATTTCATTTTGTTTAACAACTCATTAATGTTTATTTTTTCAAGAGAATAATTATTTAACATTGTCTATTTAACAGCATTGTATGAAACATTTAAATATTGCATTCTGTAGTGCCATCTAGGGGATTTAAAACCTGGAATAAAGTGCTCATCTGATAAAAAAAAAAACAATAATATTAAGAAATCAGCTATGAGTGCCAGGGCAATTTCTTATGTATATCTAGAGGTTTGTATTACCTTTTCCTGCTGCAATAGGAATATTTGAACAAGGTCCATGTATAGTATCCCATCTGTAGAATCCATAAATAGGAGAAGATATATTGTGCTATACTTCTCCTTTATAGCCCAATAATTCACAAAAGCAATCTTAAATAAATAACCCAAATAAAATCAGTGTCATGCTCTGAAACAGGATTTAGAAAAAAGTTTCTAGCCTTAGTTCAGTTACCAGGAAATATATGGGATATTTTTGCACTATGGATATTTATAAAAAGATCAGAAATGTTATTTTATAAAATCATAGGAAACTGAAATAAACCAGGAGAACTGCTGGTGCTTTTTTCGATACTCAACTTCATTCAGATCATTTTTTATCTTAAGTTTCCCGAACCAGATGTAATTACATAGTAATTTCCAATGCATCACTGAATAAATTGTTAGGAATTATTAATTTTTGTATTGTATGGATAGCTAGAATGATCTATAAGCAATTTGAACATATTTGTACTCTTTCTTCTTATAGAAACCAACTATAACAAGTTCACACATTAAATAGGTGATCATTCAGAAGGGAAACACAGAGCAAAAATCAGACTATGGAAACTAGAGACCTACAGGCCTACCTTCAGTCAGACCACAGAAATGGTCCATTAGATCATACCAACACACTAAAAGAGATATCTCCAGACCATCAACAGGCATCAGCTGACAAAACATCATTGAAATAGGTGAATAATTTACACAGGTAGAGAACCTGCCTTCACAGTCATATGATCTTACATTTTTTCATAGTCTTAACAGATCAGTTTCCAACCATCAGGATGAGAGACAAGATCATTACTTTACTTTCGAATTTCCACACCTCACATTTTAGATCATTACTTTACTTTCGAATTTCCAAACCTCACGTTTGAACATTCTACCTGGAAAACATGTACATTAAACATTTACAGTTAAGTGCTGAAAACTATTTGTTCATAAGGGTAAGATTTGAAAAACACCTAATATGTGTCCTAAGAACACATATAACATGACTCATGACATGCCTTTTATTTGGAGCTATTTTAGGCAGTTGTAAAACTTTGATCCTGAAAGTAGTTTCCATATTCAGCTGATTGTCCCCAGCTCCCCCATCCTCTCACTGAAGACTGTCACTTAAATGCATCATCCTTTACATCCTCCAGTTATCCACTCTACATCATAAAATAACACACTCTTCACCTCTCTGCCCATGTTCGTGTGTCTTTCTCCCCACATTTTTACTACATTGCACCAAACCAATGCTACACTCTGTGCTTGTCAAGACTTCTACCCTGTGCTCCCACTTGGAAGGACAAAGCACAACAGTGCCTTGGGCACTTGTGAGTGCATAAGGGAGCAGGCAGGGGAGACAGGCTGTTACTGTGCATCTTCTGATCAATAGTAATTGTAGTTTATTGGGCTCTTGCCCAATAGTTCACAATTAGTGTGAGTGGTGAGGTCTGTGTCTTGTCACTGCCTGCACATTTGTACCATGACACAAACCTGTGTCTTGGTGCATTTTAGTTTCTGGCTTCCCCATATTTCCCTTTGATTCCCAGTTGACAAGGTCCTGGATCAGGTCTCCAGACAACCTCACTGGAATAAACATTCCAACACTCTCACAGGACCCCATCAATTAGTGTGATTGATCAGCTTTGTTTCCCATCACTGCCTCCCTTTTCATTTGTCCATCAGGTTTGTGTCCTTCTATGTTCTAGTTTATGGCTTCCTCCTTTTCCAATTATCCCTTGGCTTGAAAAGGTCCTTGATCAGATCCCCTTAAAGCAGCAGACACTCTCATGCCACAAAGCCTTGCACACACTCTTCCATCCTGTGAAAAGACAAACCAGAGCATCTGCCTTTCCTATGCTGCCTGACATTGCTGACCCACCTGCCTATAATCTACTCACTTTCTTTGTGGAACTACTTTCATAGCTTATTGTTTCCTTTACACAAATGGTGACTGTAGATGGAGTAGTGTTAATGGAATAAGGAAGTATCTGCTTTTTTTCTTTTCAATGAGCACAAAACAACTATGCACAACTAGCACAAAAATAGTAAAACAGTCAATATGTTTGAGATTTTCCAGGGTACAGGACCTGAACTGGCTTGAAAATGTTGAATGAAATAAAGTTTGAGGCTATGTTGAAAAAGGCAAGGATGCAAAATACAGGCTTTACCACAGCAATTATTTTTGAGGATAACAATCTGTTCACATAAAACACCATCTATATTTAAAAGAAGAAGTCACAGGAGATCAGGGGAATTACAAAGCAATGAGACTTACTGTGGTTTCAGAGAAAGTAATTAAAAGCCTAATTAAGGACAAAACCATATCAAAAAAAAAAAAAGTTTTGATGAGAGGGGGGAAAAAAGCAAAGCTTCCAGAAGAGGAAAGCACTTTTTCTTACCCTAATATATTTCTTTGAGTCAATAAACATTTAAACAAGATTTTGTGAGCCAGATGCAGAGAGGAACTTGGGAAAAAAAAAAGGCAACTACTCCATGGAAAGGGCAAATTTTACTTCATAGTATCATAAGGCAGAGTAATTTACCCAAGCAGTAAGCTGGCAGCCTGGAAAATTAGATCTTACTTCACCATAACCAGAATGTGTACCCAGTACCTGATAACCATAATAAAGTAGGAGCTTAAGGCAATTCTAATTGACTTGCTATACTTTGCATGACAAAACTGACAGTTAACATATCTATAACAGTATGTAACTGCTATAACATCCCTGTATGGGCAGTCATGAATTATACATTAAGCTTTTATTTTCCCTATATGGAAAATATAGGGGTGAAGTTATATATCTGGTCTAATGACCATAAATAAACGTCAGTTTGGAAATAGTACCTGGGTCTCCAGATTACCAGTAACAACCATATTTTTACAGCTCTATATCAATAGTTAAAATATGAGGAGTCAGGCTAGAAACTCACTGAAGCTTCCCATTGAAAACTGTAGAGACCTCATGGGGGTCAATCCAGATTGACTGAACAGGGAATGCTTTCGAAAGATGCGAGGAAATAAAAGCAGAACATGAATTTCATGGACAATCAAGGAACCAGAATTGTGCAGGCAATTTAGACACATCCACTGGATTTTCTACTCCTGACTATATAAGGATCAAGGCAAAAACTATGCCCAGGAATATATCACAGTTCAATAACATCCATGTAGAACATCCACTTGAGTTGGTTCATTTGTTTTTTCAATTAACATTTTCCAATCAGAACTTTCTGTCAATAAGATTTCTGACAGGCTTGATCTGTATTGCTTCAGAGGCAATCAAAATGTCAGGAACTCACAGACAGCACAGGGCATCCCTGATGATTGGGAAAAATCCTGGAGGCTCATCAAGGCACCTCACCATTAAGGACAATGGTGCAAAGAAAACATGGACAGAAGTTCAAGTGGTGTCCTCTTCTATCCTTCTAGTTATGAGAAAAGACTCAGAGAGGAATAGACATATGAGGCAGAAGAAGAGCTGGATGCATACCTGAGTCACCAGTAAGGTTTTATTTCTTTTCTCCATAGTGCACTAGGAGACAGACATGTCTCCTAATGAGGAGAGTTTTGAACTAGGGGGCCTACATCCAATGGTGCAACCCTGCTTCTTGTGCTTCCATACTAATACTCTCAGCTTGGACAGGAAACAAAACAGACAGCCAAAACTATCTTGGTAGAGGTAAACAATAACACAAGATGCAGCTTGGGAGGTTCAGGCTGGACTTGTAAAGCACTCTTCACTGGGAGAGTGGTGCAGCACTCAGAAGTCAGCAGATTCACCCAGCTGCAGATTGGACTAGAGGACTTCCAAGCATTCTTTCCAAACAATTCTTCATGGATTCTGTGACATATTTAATATGCTCCAGCTGCTAATTTGAATTTAGTCTGTGGGAAAGGGCTAGCTCTCTTCTGAAGACAAACACCCCAAAACTAAATAATGTGAATGTCAGCTTCTCAGCATCATTTTGCTCTACAAATCTGCTCCTACTGTGTTGCACTACTTACTAAAATAGACACTGCCAAAGAAGACAATTTTAATACCTGTAGGAACTTAAAGGCTACTGGTACAAACCCAATATGATTTTCAAGAATTTCAATACCCACCTCTATTTCTTCTAATACAAAGCTTCTGAAAAATCCCCTTTGGCATCTGTCTGAATCTTCAGGCACCTTTTAAAATTTAGCCCTAAATTCTCTAAGCTCCTTTGGAAAATCCCAGCCTTTATCCTTTTAGGAATGAAAAGAATGAACTGCACAATTTGAAGTTAAGAAAAAGTAATAAGTCATGCACATAGTATCAGCAAATTAACTACAAATATATGCTTAACATTCTTCAAGAGAAAAGCCCTGCAAAAGATAGGACACATCAGAAAGCTTATAAAGCAAGATAACCATTATTTTCAATATAATTCTTCTAACCTGATTCTGAAGGCCTCATTTTAAATTATTTAATGGTTTTGATCAGGCCATAGTGTTTTTTTTCATCATTCGTTTCGCTGACTAACATAAGAAACATAATTATCCATCAATTTTATAAAGTTTGCATTTCATCACATTTTTAATATTATAGAATTAATCATGCAGGCAACTCAAGTGCAGAGACTAGAATGGATCAAATTAAATGAATTAAAAAGTAGGGAAAAAGCCTCCAAACTTATTTTTAAAACAAAACAGCAAGCTAGCAAGACTTCTTGTTGTCATGGTTTAATCCCAGTCAGCAACCAAGTACCACGTAGCCACTCACCCACTCCCCCCCACCAGTGGGATCAGGGAGAGAATCAGGAGAGTGAAAGTGAGAAAACTCATGGGTTGAGATAAAGACAGTTTAACAGGTAAAGCAAAAGCTGCTCATGCAAGCAAAGCAAAACAACTAATTCACTCACCACTTCGCAGGTAGGTGTTTGGCCATCCCCAGCAAAGCAGGGCCCCATCACACCATCCCTCCAAATGGGACCATCTTCTTGCTTCTTCCACCAGCTTTAAATGCCAAGCATGATGACAAAGGGTAAGGAATACCCCTTGGGTCAGTTGGGTCAGCTGTCCCAGCTGTATCCCCTCCCAAAGCCTCGTGCACCCCCAGCTGCCTCGCTAGTGGGGTGGCCTGAGAAGCAGAAAAGGTCTTGACTCTGTGTAAGCATTGCTCAGCAATTGGTAAGACATCCCCATATTATCAACAATGTTTTCATCAGAGATCCAAAACACAGCCTCATGATAGCTCCTATGAAGAAAATTAACTTTACCCTAACCAAAACCAGCACACTTGTAAAAGCTGTTACGAGCTGTGAATGATTTCTTGTTTCTACCAAACAGAACCAATAAATTTTTTATACAATAGTCATAAAGCTGTGAGGAAAACTATAATAATTACAATTCTGAGCTGTATTTCATCTTGCATCAAGGATCTATGATGATCTTCCCCAACATTCAACTGCACTAGCTAAGAAAGTCCTCTATGAGGCATTTGTCAAACAGAACTGGGTAAACTGAGGCAACAAGAATTTTCACTGTAGGGACTGAAATAGAGAATGTGTCCTGCTACTCACTGCTATGTTTCTATTTCAAATAATTCTTTTGCTATCTCATCTAAGAAAAGTTAATTCCTACTTTATTTATTTTTTGAGCAGCACCCAAAGCCTGACAACATCCCTTGGGGAGAAAACACATCAATTTTACATGACTTTGGATCATCCAGTCTCAGACTTTTTTAGGTCAAGAAGGACCATGACAGATTTGTGTAGCACACTGCACTACCTCATAAACTAACAGCAGAAACAAAGAGCTGACACATGTAAGGAGCAAGAAGCATTTTTAATTATGCTGTCAGGGTGCAAAACACTAAGTTCCCTGTTCAACCTATGCTATAGTTACCCTTCCTCATACAATATTCACAGCAGACTTCTGTCATGTTATTAGCAATCTCTTAGCATCAGAAATAATGCTGGTGACAGTTGTCATCTAATCCTTTCATTACAAGTTAGAGTAGGATCAGCAGTTGATCAGCAGTAGGAAGCATATTTCTCTGAAGTTATCTATGGAGAAATGGCTAATTTAATCCTAACCTTCAGTTTATCAGTTCATAACTTTGTCCTTTGCAAAAAGGAGCTACTTACAGAGGATGATACATGATAGTCTCTATTAATATTTTCATCTTTTGACACGTTGCATATCTCCCCTGGAATGAAACATTTAGAAACACAATTATAAATTTGCTGCAGCAGCCAAAACATTCTGAATGCTGAGTCCAGTTTTCAGCAGCTAGCTTGAGACTTTGCACCTTGGCTTTTCTCCCCATGGTGCAAGTCAACCACTTGGGTAGGTGAAGCAGTGATTATTATAGCAGGTCAGGAGAGTACAGAAACAATCAGTGAATTAAAGATCTGAAAGCATGGAAGGTGATATGTAGAACATCTATTTGCTGAGTTCAGCAGCACTTAAATCAAACATTGCTTACGTGACTTTTCTTTCACAGGAAATATAGTATTTCAATGTGTCTCTCATTGCCTGGCAGTCCTACACATATTTAACTCTTTACACCAGCCTGTGTGCCAGTTTTCTGCAGCATCCCATCTGTGCCTGTTCTTCCAAACACCCCCAGCTTCTCTGTTTCATGTTGTATCATCATAATACCCAGAACTGGCATCATCTGACTGGCATGATACTGAGGACAAGAGCCCTCAGCCATGGGACCCCACACACCACAGTCACTGCTGGACTGAATGAGAAGCAGGAGGAGAGTGACTCTGTGGTAGGGACAAGCTGCTGGCCAGTTATACTGAACCTTACTCGGGCTAAGATCTTTGATATACAACTGCATACCAATGCCAAGTGACTGGTTACTTCAGAGATGGTTCAGCCTCCCTTTCATCACTCTCTGAGTGTAGTATATCCAGAATCCATGGCAGTTATCATCTCTCACTTCTGCTCATTACCTCCATTTCGACAGGTCCTGCTCACCTAGGAGTCATTACACAGTGAACAATAAACAAAATTGGCCAAATCATTCAGGCCAATACAGAGGATGATAACACATTCCAGGCAACACCAGCCAGCTGAGAAAATAATAACATTTATATTAATATTAACATTATTATTAATAATAATAATAATTCTCCCTTATTCTCTCTTTGAGCACCTTTGCCTATGGTTCCCTACTATTGTGATACTTCTCTTTTTTTTTCTCTTGAAAAATTGGCCAAATCATTCAGGCCAATACAGAGGATGATAACACATTCCAGGCAACACCAGCCAGCTGAGAAAATAATAACATTTATATTAATATTAACATTATTATTAATAATAATAATAATTCTCCCTTATTCTCTCTTTGAGCACCTTTGCCTATGGTTCCCTACTATTGTGATACTTCTCTTTTTTTTTCTCTTGAGAACTCA
>NW_008687488.1:26979-50742 GCF_000695815.1 Acanthisitta chloris | reverse complement strand
GTCTGTTGTCTTTTTTGATTCTTCTTTCTCATTTATTGCCAAGTCTTTTTCCCACTCATTCATTCACTCCCTCATAATTCTAGCAATTTGTTTGATTCTTCAATATCCCTCCTCAATACTGCATCCTCTTTTCACCTTCAAAGAATCAAAAATCTATCCTACATTCTTTGCTGTAAAAGCTTAGACAATAAAGAGAGGTACCTCTGTATAAAGCCATAATTGCATCGACACGTATGTGTTCAGGTGGATCCTTCTATTTAATTTCCTTCCCAGTCAAATGAGATGCTGTGACTTCATTTCATGCTTCGTCTAAAAAAGCTAGATTATTTTACTATAAAAAAGAAGCAATGACAAAGAAAGGACAAAATGACACCAAAAAAAAATAATCTACTGAACATGCTGATGCTGTCCTTGATGCTTGAAGTTAAAACATAGCATTATTGCCCAAAAATAATAAGCTGAGTGATTATATTTCAACAGGTTTTTTTCTCAGTCAGGTATGTGCAAGTTAATAAATCTGTTACCTGACCCTAGTTACAGATTACCTAATTAATACTCTGTTTATGATGGATAAAGCTCAGGAAAGGTTTTGCATCGCTAAGAAACTATGACATCAGTCATTTAGAAAGGCAAGAAAAGAAGAAATTTTAAAAGCATAATGGATATTCTATGCCAAGAGTTAGTGAGCCAGTAATTGTACTTGTCACAAATTTAATAAAAGAAACTATAACTAAAAGCTCTCAAGATGCTGAACAATTCACAAGCAAGTACTATCAAGATGCTGAGCACTTCACAAATGAAATACTGACTATACCCAAAAGCAACACACTATAGGACCTGCATGTATTTCACAAAAAAAGTGGAAAAGTCCTGTGAGCTGCACAAAACAGCTGCACAAGTGCCCACAGTTCTTCAGGATGTTCATTTAATCTGTTTTGGATCAGTCATTTGCATGTCTTTTTAGGAACATTGTAAATATTCTTTTATATACTAATTAATTCGAAATATTTAATTGATACTGTATTAGCTTTAGAGTGCTGCTGGTAGACACAGATTTATAATATGGCTAAAATGAAGCAAATAGATAAAGACCAGATTAGGAAGGGCTGAGGTCATAGCTGGACATTCACATTAAGCTTGAATCCCCTTTCCCATAGCACCATGTTCTCACTCCCATATTCTCTTTTCTTATTTACTGGACCATGGATATGTACAGCTATGTTTGAAGCAGAATACACAGATTTGGGACTGCTTTCTAGGTGGGTCAGTTCCCTACTTGAGTTCACTAAGCAGTCACAAAAACAGAAGTACCAACATAACCATGAGAGCAGTGTAGGGATTCCCTAATGGTCACGGAACTGTCTTAGAAGAGAGGCAATGTGAATTTGTATCCCAACCCTAAAGGGGAAATACTAGCTGTCAGGTTGTAAGGCAGATGTAAATTCCTCCAACTGTGTTTTTGAACTGGATACAGCTTTCCTTGATCTAGTACAACACTGATTTATTTGGTGAGCCCTGTGGGAGTCCAGGTGAAAAATGAGTGCTAAGTCCTAAAGCAGGTATCATACAGACTGCTCTTTGTACAGTGCCCTCCGTGCAGCAATTGAAGGCACATGGCAGGAAGCAAAGGAGTAGACACAAGAACAGATGGGAATGTGAAGGATAAATTGAAACATGAAGGAGAGAAAGTGAGAGAGAGAAAAGGGCAGAAAGGAAAATGGCATCTATCAACTGAATGATGCTTTGCATTTTTAGACACTGATGTTTTACTTCAGAAGCCTTTCTCCCTGCTTTGTTATTCTGCTTCTATCTCCTACTCTCTAATAAGCCTGTTGTTGTGTCTCCCTTCATGCCCTCCACTACAAAACAGGGAAATCACTATAGGCATTACCATGTCCAAGATCAGCAAGGACTCACTTTCAGAAAAATATTTAGAAAAATAGAGTGGTTTACTTCAGAAACTTCTTCCAGGAATTTGACATTCGCATTTCACCTACAGTAAAATTATTCTCTGATATGGAACATGCACTGTAGTCCTAAAAGAAAATTTATATATTTTTTATTATTGACATGGAAGAAAAAAGCACCATGCCTATTACTTAGAGGACAATATACTAATATTTCTCCCCAACCAAAATTTAACAAAGAGAGCCTAACAGTCAAAGCCAGCAAATGTGGCCTTATTGGAAAATACTCTTACTGTGTTTCAAATAATTTTAATTACAGTTTTTTTCTATAGTCAAGAAAATTCAATGTCATTCTGTCTGTAGTGTGTAATTGACCAACTACCTCACTTTGTTTCGTTTATGTTCTCTGACTGATACAATAAATAGGGAGTAGCAGATGTTTTTCTTCATCCATAAATGCTCTTGTTCTAATCCAAATTTGAGAAATACCCAGATATTTACACAATCAAAATCCATTAGCACTAACTTAGATCAATAGCTGTGAAAGAGTAATAGGGACGTGGCCAAACTGAACAGCTGACAGCAGGTCATTCAGTTAAAATCATGAATACACTGTTGAAGACATTTCAGCACTCCTGCCAAGATATATGTTAGACAGGATCCAATAATCCAGAAAGCAAACAAGATATGTACCCTGAACCACTGAAGCTGATGGGTGCATTAGCACTTTAGTCTAAATTTTCAAAAATAACTCAAAGACATAAATACGAAAGCAGAAGTTGAAAGTACTTTAGTATTGAGCCTGGACTGGATAGGTTGCTAGATCAAGTTTCAGTGATGATTTCAGGAAGAAAAACGCTTTCTTATAAAGAAAATACTCATCTCTTCTGAGTACTTAGTTAGGGTAGCAAGTGCTTTTGCTAGTCTACAGAAAAGCCAAGATAGAAATTCCTAACATGGAGAGATAGTTACTGAGAAAACATTCAGGCTCTGGTCTCTTGAGAATTTTCAGCACAAAGCACATCCTTTAAATTTAATGGGCTAGGCACAAACAAACCAAACTTTTTCTTTATTTTTTTTCCTGGCAGTATACGTGACTTTTCAGGATACACTTATTTCCCACATTCTGCAATATGTACTTATTTCTTCTCTGGAAACCCCTCACCTAAGTTACATGTCTTGCCTAATATTTTGTCATTGGCCATTTGTTCTGGTGTGGACTATCAGCCTTGTCCCTGGCTGTAAATGTCAATACAAGCATTCCCAGCAACAGCTTTACAGCCAGAAAATCATAAGCAGAACTAAATTTGGCAATCTTATCTAATTGCATCACCTCAGTCAACCTTTCAGCATCCCCAGGTGAGTCTAATATGGTCCAAGGTTTTGAATACATTTGGTTTCTCTAAGCAGTCCCTAACCTGTTGTTCCTCTATCCTCTGCTGTCCCCCATGGCCCCAATTGTGCTGATACTGAAAATTTTGCTTGTGAAGACAGAGGCAAATAAAGACATGGAGTCAACCAGCCTTTTCTGTACCATCTGTTTCTCCTACACTCATCAACGGACCCACATTTTCCCTGAATATCCCACTGATTCTAGCATATTCTCCCGTTACCCCTTATGTTTCTCAGTACTTTTATCTTCTGCTGGGCTTTGATCTTTCTGATTTTGCTCCAAATGCTCAAGCACTTCTGTTTGTATTCCTCCTTTGTTGCCTAGTTTCCGCTTCTTGTATGTTCTTCTGTTTCAGTTCATCCAGAAGCACCCTGCCTAGCCAAGTGACTCTTCTGCCAAAATTTCTCATCTTCCTGTGCAAATGGAATAGAGTTCATTTCTGAACTCTCACTAAGTTTTCTGTGAAAAATAATCATTTTGCTTATGCACTTTGTTCCCTCATGGTAGCTTTCAGTGGGAATTCTGCCTAACAATTTGAAACTTGGGCAAAGAAATTGCCAAAACAGATTGAAAGCTGTTTTCCAAGATTCCAGGAGTCACAACTCTGCTGTGTATCTTTCCAGCTTTCTCTCAGACCCTGACCTCAGACATCTGTGAACAGCAGGTCATGTACACCATTATGCTGTCTGACCCCTCCAGTATTTGTGCTGGGAAGCAGCCAATATGCAGTGCAATAACTTCTTGAATTGCTTGCAAATTGCTGCCCTGCTACAAAATGTCTGAATGGCTAAAATCCCCCACAAAGATAAGGATTTATAGGCAGCAACCTTCTGCTAGTTGTTTTTAGTTATCCTCATCTACTCTTGGTCAGGTTGCCTGTAGCATACCCCTGAACAACATCCCCAACATCAGGCATCAGAAGGTCTTAACAAACACATTTCCAGTCTCATAGGAGAGGTCTCTAACACAGCTCTCATCTTCTTTTCCTAATTTTCCTAAGTAGGTTTTAACCACTCATGAATGTGTCTAAATTAGGCATGGTATTGCACCCAATCTTGGTGATTTTGATCTTATTTACAGGCTTATGGAAGTGCATGGACTTTCAGGCCTTTCCTGTTAACCAATCTCTGCACACTGGCATACTGGCACTTGAGGAGAGCCACATATTGGCTTATTTACAACTTTCCCTCCTACAAAGGGCTTTGTCCCCAGTTATGCCCATTCATTCCCAAATATATAGCAACATAGAGCTTCCTAAGCCTTTTAGATACTTTTCTTTCATTCTCTAGCCCCACCTTTGTGCTTTGACCCCACACAACACCTACAGCAGTGCATTTCTGATCTTCCTCTTGGTTCCATCTCAGCATAAAGTCAGGTCAGCAGCCAATGGAAACAAGGCAAAATGCCAAGGGATTCCACACCACTTATGTAAAAGTGGTTGGCAGGAATTAGCAGTAAGTCACAGTTCAAGCTATATGAGCATCACACCACTATAGCACAGCATGTTTTCTGTGCATTTCACCTTGAATTTACCTCTAAAATATGACCTAAAAAATAGCAGCCACTTCGTTGAGTTGAACACCTGGAAAATGCATGGTATCCCAATGAAGATGAATGTTTCCTCCTACACAAAAAGCAAAGGTGACCAAAAATCTTCCCAAACAAAACTGCAAGCAATGAGAAATTTTTTTTATATATATGTATCTTCATGATAACCCATTTTTTTCAAAATCTACTGACTAGTTAAAGTTAAGCCTATTCCTACACTGTCCCCCTAGAATAAAGAAAACCTAGAAGAAATGGAATTTTTTAGATTTGTCTGAAGTAGTGTTCCTCATTTTAGTTTTACTCATAAGAGTAAAAAAGCACATTTAAGAAAAAAAAGGCAACCCTATTTTTTATATTCCTCATGAGGAAATTGAAATAAGTACAGACGATGCTACAGTTAGTCTAGTTCAAAGAGGTATGCCTCAGTTTAATAAGGTCCATTCTATTTGTCAACAAAGAGACTTCTGCAGGATGTGAGAAAAAGGAATACTGTAATTTGCTCTCCAGAAACTGCTAGCATCACTTTCGGTGCATATTAATGCAGCTCAGTACTGTCAATGAGGTGATTATTTGCTCCCTAGAGAGCTCATCTCACAGCTAGTTTTTAGGATCCTTAGGAGTTTTCATTTCATGTGGTTCAAGGTATAAATTCTATTCTACAGCTGATTCCAGCAATGCAGCCTCACAGAGAAACCACCTCCAGTGCACAGAACCACAGAATCCAGTCAGGTTGGACGGGACCACAGTAAGTCATCTGGTCCAACCTCCTGGCTCGAGCAGGGCCATCCTAGAGCACATTTTACAGGATTGCATCCAGATAGATTTGGAATATCTCCAGTGAGGGAGAATCCACAACCTCTGGGCAATCTGTTCCAGTGCACGGTCCCTTGCACAGTAAAGTTCTTCCCTGTATTAATGTGGCATTTCCTGTGCATCAGTTTCAGTCTGTTGCCTCTTGTTTTAGTGATTTGCACCACTGAGAAGAGCCTGGCTCCATCTTCTTGGCACCCTCCATTCAAATACTTATATACATTCATGAGGTCCATTCAGTTCTGCTTTTAGTCACTCATTCACAAAGGTACAGAAACATGCATAATTTTTCATTTTACAGGGTTAAATCAAGTACTTCTCATTCCTACACCTGTGAAGTCATTCTACCCCTGTAGAGGTTTCATTGCTGTTCATATGGGCACTGTGACACTTCTCTGAGTAAGACTAACCACAAAAATACAGTGATACTGACTTCAGTAGAGAAAGATTCCCTAAGTGCAAAGGGTTCTGCTGTGCTTGTGTGACCAAGTTTCTCTGCTTTGGTACCAAATCGGAGCAATTGAAGCTAGTTGAGGTGTGCCTAAACAGGTCTTGATCACATGTAAGTATTTTTTGAATGTTGGGCTGATTAGACTTAGTGTATTAATGAGGAGCAACAGGGATTTAAAGGATGCATCTATATTAGTGCCTGAATTTAGGAGCATGCTTTGGAGGGATTAAGTACTGCACCTTGGCTCAAAGAGAGTAATCTTGGAGTACACAATCTGTATGTCTGTTGGATGACACTGGTAGAAGTAGTCCAGCAACTCAACTCACACACTCCAGACACAAATGGTCATTCAGTCCACTGGGCCAGATTAATGTTAATCTAAATTAATTCCTCTGAAATTCTTGCTTCAGTTTTTAGAACTGATCATATAACTGTCAAAACTCACTTTTCTTGAACATATGTCCTAATACAAATCAAACTGAACTACACTGGACTTCACAACTTCTTGTGTTATAAAGAAAACACAGCAAAACAGAGGTCGTATGACCCTAATGTTTTCATAGCATATTGCCATTATAATCCTTATTTTATCCTTTTAGAGGGGAAGCAACAGGGATAGATACTAGTTATGTAAGCACCTGATTACATGTAATACTTGGCTCCAAATAAGACTCAGAATAGGATTTTGAATGTCAACTACATAAGTTAGGTAGCTACACCATATCTATTTCCTTTGCATTTAGCAGATCCTTGCCTGTCTAGTTTTGTCATTACAATATCCTCTTTCTTGCATAGCAAGAACTGTAGGGTGGCTACCCATGTAATAAGCATTTCAATAGTAGTATCAGTTCTTCTAGATTTAAATTTAGGTAAACTTATTTTTTATTCTGAGGACTAAAACAGAACTTAGCACAGATATATTTCTGTCTTCTGCCTTATTAAAATGAAACAGGCACTTTGAATATTTTTCTTAAAATAGTCCCAAAGAATTTCCTCTGCATGATGACAAAGAACGACCATGATCTGAGAAACTCTGCATAAAGATATGTGATTCTCTATGCCATTTTCAAAGACAGCACTTGTGTCCAAAGGTTGAATTTTCAGTTATTTATGGGGTTTTTTCATCATTTAAATGACTAAAATGAGAAGGAAATGCTGTACTTTAAGCAGCTTTCTAGAGGCTTCCTTTTCATACCTCATATAAAATATTGCCTTCTTGTCACCAAAACACTTAATAAGCAGCCTCCACTTTGTATTCCACAACTGTTCCTCTTAGAGGCATAAGGTGCTGCAGTAGTTATGGAAATTAGCTCTGTGTCCCCACTACTGCACATTTCAAACCAGCATTATCACCACAGCTTTGTGGCATATCCGTTTCTGCCAGTGTTTGTATATATTCCTGCAAACAGTCCCTTTTAATTTTCTGAATGCAGACTCTGTAAACTCTCTCAGCAAAAGAAACAGTCAAAGTGTGTGGCCATAATGTCACATACACAAATCTATATGTCAGAATCTATGCATACAGAGCCATTAAAACAAATCCCCTGTATCTAATTGACAAATGTTAATTCTGCTTGGTCTCAAAGAACAGAATTGATGTTTATGATTGCTATAGATAGACTGTAGCTAAGTATCTTCTTTATTTATCTTGTTATTTTACTAGTCTCACCCATCAGTGTGTGCCATTTTAGGAGTCATTAGATGTAAAAAATGCCTTCTGTTCATAATGGCAAGTAAAAGAAAAGGCGAGTTTGATTCCAGTACATGCTGTATAAATTTAGAACTACTGCATGTTTGTCTACATCAGCACACACAAAAGAGTTAGCAAAGAACATTAATCCCAGCTCACGAGCACACTGAATTCAATAACAAAGCTTTTCAGCTTTTTGTTGCATAACTCAAATCTCCTATAAATGACTATGAAAAATCCTCCTCCTTCTGCCCCCAAAAGCCTCTTCTAAACTAACCCCTTAGAATAATTATCTTCCCATTGTTGTATTTATCATAGAATGCAATACTGATGTGTGAGAAGGAGAAGAAAGTGCTATATTTCTTCCACAGAAAATGAAAATGAAGTTCTTCAAGCATTTTATCTTTGCTACCTTAAATCTTTGGACATAAATGCTATGCCCATTACCCTGTTTTATGTTAGTCATAGGGAAAATCTGCTTAGATTTTTTTATCATGCTCTTCACTTCAGTGCATTAAGTGACCTGATTAACATGTGTTCTCCTGTCAGAGGAGGTAATGTACATGAGCACTTCATTTAATATGATTCTTAAAGTACTTTTAATGTATAAATATAATCATATTGCCATCTATTTATTTCAGGGAGGAAAGGCCATTGAATTATGTCGTCCACTTAAAACAAACATGAATTAATCAGTGCAGCATTCACTTTGCATCATTTGACAGCAGAGTCAGCACAGCTGCACAGCTCTATCATTGCTGTCCAGCTGCATCCCAGCTCAGAGGTGATGGAGCTTGTTGTGATCCATAGGGGAAAATTATGCCATAATTACAAGCTTAAGTTTCTGAACAGATAAGCCTTACACTATCATGGAGAGTTTTGTTGTGTCAGACCATCTTTATCCTGGAGCTTCAGGTGATTGGGATAGACCCTGCTTAAACTGCAGCACCCAGTAACATTTCTTAGCTCCAGGTCCTGGCACACACACTGTTCACATCCAGGCACACAGTTTCACATTACAACAAAACATGCCTATCTTAGCCAAAAGAAACCATCACTACAATCTAGCCTGGCCCCAGTTTGGACAATCAAGAGCACAGAGCTATGGTACATACTCTGGAATATATCTGCCTACATGCAAACCTAAGGTATCCTCTTACCAATGTTCAGTGGGAAGTCTAGATAGAGAGAAGAAAAGAGTCATTGAAGAAAACAGGCAGATTTAAGGAACATTGTAGGATCACTGACTTTCCAATGCTTTCTGTTCAAGGTGTCATAGCCCATGTGAGACTCAGCAAAGGTATGACAATGGAGGAAATATCTGTCAAGGTGAGATCTAGCTAACCAAAGACAGTATAGAGCAAAACTGAATGTATGACTGGCCTCAGTATGCAAAAGTATTGCTATGGAAATTAACTGCTCACAAATTGTGCAGTGTCCTATACTCCTCTTGCCTAGCAAAAATGAAGTCAACTACCTGCAGATGTAGCACACAAATTCTTTGAAACACAGCCACTCCTCAGAGTTCTGTTGAGATGGTATAATTGGGCCTGATTAAAGACTCTGCCTAAATACTATCCTAGTTTTAAGGCTAAATAATATACTACAATGGGCTAGAAAAATAAATCATGAGAAGGCAAAGCTATTTTCCCTCAGCCAGCAAAGTTCAGGTGTTCTTGTGCAAACATACGCATTGTTAAACAGTGTCAGCACATTTGGTTCTGCAAGCTTTTTTGACTTTGGCTTCTTCTAGTTAGCTCATTAGTGAACTGCTCTTATAATCAATAAGTTGCCAACTGGGAAGCTGAGTTTCTTATTCACAGCTTTGCATGTTCCGGTGTTCTCAGAAATATTGATGAAATTGCATCTTGTTTTCCTTAAAACAGCATCTCTCTTTTTGGTTAATTTTAGCCTGTGTACTACAGCAGTTGGAATATTCTTGATGTCATGAACAGTCTTACTGTGCCCAGAGTAGTTTCTCTATATGCTGAAAAAGCTAAAATAGATGCACACGTTTTTCAGGAGATACTGTCTCTCCCAAATGCCCCCAAATTAAATCTATGAGCATGCACAAAAGTTATTGAAAATATTTTGCTGGAATTATCTGCCTGATACACATCTGAATACACATCTTCTGAATCTGTGACAAGTCTTGATAGAAACAAAATACCCCTTTGCTTATACCATAGGGTATAACGAGCAATTAGCTCACAAGCTTTAATGCATTCTTAGTTCACACACCAGCTTACCCAGCACAAATTTGTCCACATTCATACTTTCAGCAAATAGATGTTTAGTGTGAAATTTTTATAGGTTAAGTAAGGCAAAACTGAAACTAATTCTGTGTTGTGTTTCTTAAGAAACACCTTTATAGCTTTCCACATAGCTCCAACATGTTTTACAGCAGCCAAGAGTCTCTCATTCACAGTATTGCATGCTACAGTATTAAAGGGGCTGTAAAGTGTCTCATACAAATTTATCCCACTTCTTTGACAAGGGAATTGTTTACAACACATACCAGGGTCTGGCCCTACATATTTTTACATAGGCTTCTCAAGGTACTTTAAAACTAGCAATCAAAATAGGGAGCAAAGGAAAAATTCAGTTTACTTTTTGCTGAAATGAATGCTAATAAAAATTGGTTCTCCCTGAAACATTTTTTATAGTCAGACAAAATATGTTGACTAACACTTGTGCCATCTAACTACAAACTTTCTCTAAGCAGCCCAAGGCACATCCCCATACATGAGTCAACTGTGCATCTGAAAACTAGCAATCAAAATAGGGAGCAAAGGAAAAATTCAGTTTACTTTTTGCTGAAATGAATGCTAATAAAAATTGGTTCTCCCTGAAACATTTTTTATAGTCAGACAAAATATGTTGACTAACACTTGTGCCATCTAACTACAAACTTTCTCTAAGCAGCCCAAGGCACATCCCCATACATGAGTCAACTGTGCATCTGGCTAAACTTGCCATCATATGCCTCTTTGAAGCAATTTGGCTCTCTAATGATGCAAGCTTAACACTCTGTACTTCTTAACATCTTGGTTCACAACACTTCTGCTGTCCCAGAGCTAGATGCAACATATTTGCTAATAGAAAAACCTAAGAATCAAAATATTAGTTCACATCAAGGTCCATCAAATCTTACTGATCTCAGAGCATCCAATGCAACTGTTTCACAGGAAAGTGTAAAACCATTCCAGACTGAAAATTATCCAGAATCTAGTTTCAATCAAGGTTCATCTTGGTATCATATCATTACAGGTAAGTTTAAGCTCTGAAATGTAAGACATAGTATAGTTTGCAAAGTTCTTATTAATTAATTGCAATGACTTTGTAGATCATGATTAAAATTATAAACATGCAATCTTTTTTTAGTTTTGCTAAATGTTTGGTCCTATCACATTCTATTGTGCTTTAGTTCTCCCATTTAATTACTTTGTGTGTGGAGGGAAAAATATCAATATTTTAATTTGCTATCTTTATTATGCATGCCTCTGGACTGTTTTCTGTATAGCATGTAGGGCACTGTCTGAGTCCTTGTGAAATAGGTTACCCTAATGCTTTTTAGGTTTTATGTAAAGATATTTATCGCATGATTATGTAAGGAAGCCTAGTATCTTGGATAGAGAGCTCTATTTTTCTAAATATAAGTCAATAAAATAAATAAATAAAATACATTTTCTCATTAATGTCCTTTGGTTTTGTATTATAAAAGAGGAGGGAAAACTGCTCCTAATCTTTTTAGTCTTCAGTATTTTGTATACTTTTACTGTGTTCCCACTTACTCATCTTCTTTCTGAGAAAAACCCTCTCAATTTTCTTATGAGAGCTATTCCAGATTCTCTATCATTGTTATTGTCCTTCTCTGAATCCCCACATAGTTCTTTAATATCTTCCTGAGATAGGGTGAAAAACCCTCCACACAGTACTAGCAAGAACCCCTATTATTGACTCACAAAAGTATTGTAGTAATCTCTTATTTTTTCATCCCACTTCATGTGTCCCAATATTGTGCTAACTTTCCTGACTGTAGTCGTGCACTGATCTGCCTATAATTATTTTTCTCTCTTTCTTAAAGCAATACTCTTGACTTAGAATGCTGTAAAGTGCACCAGTAGGTTTAATTTTAACTTCAGCATGCATTAATTTGTATTTATTAACACTGAATTTCATTAGCTTTTTTGCTACTCACTTAGCATTTTAAGCTTCTGAAATTTTCTACTGTCTTCTTTGGTCAAGCAAATTTTCCTCATCAGGTATTAAAGTGACATTTGGAACAATCAAACCTACTTGGATCAGTCAAACTGGTCAAGGGATGGACTTAGATAATAGCTTTTGAGTAAACCTCTTAATTCTCAGTAAACAAAAAATTTACCAAAACCAGTAGTTACCAAGGAAATGCAGATAAATAGGAAATTCTTTCTGAGTTATAAACAAGTGGCATTTGAAACTACAGCAACAGAATCACTACATATGTTATTAGCAAGGAGACAAACATTGTATTGAGCAAACAAAAGATAACACCATTAACATTCCAAACTTGGTAACATAATGGTAGCACAGAATATTATAAACGCATCTGTAAATAGATCTATAGAACCATGATTCACCTTCTAAAAGTAATAAGTGGCTTTAGATCACCTTCTAAAAGTAATAAGTGGCTTTTCTCTATCTAGAGAAAACATTTCTAACTATGTTGTCAGTGTCTCACATCCTAGAAATGTGTAATCATGACTTTCAGAACCATTTGTATAAGCTACAAGCTATCATATAGACAAAGAACTTTTATTTCCCATAATTTAATTTAGTTCAAATTTGCATGAGAAAAAGTTTATGGAAAAATACAACTTGGAGAACAGGCAGTTTAGTATTAATCTTAACATAAGAACTCTGATCTGCATAGGTCTGGCTATGCCCTGAAACATTTTTAACAAAAAAACTACGTCATCATAATATTTGCCCTATTTCTGACCTAAGACAATTTGGTTTATTTCACTTACTTACCCATATTGATAGACTCTTCTTGCATTATTTCCAGTATAAACCCAGAGGCATCAATGACTAGGAAGAAGAAAAAGCATAAATGTCAGAAATTACCACATCCCACCTCTGGATATGTCTCTAGTTCATTATACAGAATTCACATCTCTTTTTAGTCTGCCTTCCTGTAATGGCATTTACTTAGCCTAAACATTTAAGTCAATTAAAATAGAATGCTTTATTTGTGGTGGGGTTATTTTAATTGGAGGAGTTTAATCTCAAAATTTCATTTGGGGTAAAGCTAAATATCTCATTTTTCTTATTTCGGGAAAGGGAATGATATATGTTTGTTTTGTTGAATTGTGTTGTTTGCTTTTATCTTTTCTGAAGCTATTTATCAACTGCATTAAGATAATAAATCAATATGTTTTGTGGTTTAAAAAAACATTTTCCTGAAATGTTTTGGCTTGGTCTAATTATGGCATCATTTAGTTTCTTCCAGAATTACAATGCTCAGACTAATTGCATTTACCCTCAAACATAGCTTTCCTTATTTTTCTCTCCATCATTCCCTCCTCTAATTTGATGACTTGCTTTTCATATATGCAAGTGAAAATTGCATTCAACTGTGGGGATCGCTCAATTCAAAAGTCTATTATCACAGAATCATAGAATCAACCTGGTTGGAAAAGACCTCCAAGATCATCGAGTCCACCCCTAACGTCGTTACTAGACCGTGGCACTAAGTGCCACATCCAGTCTCGTCTTGAAAACCTCCAGGGATGGTGAATCCACCACCTCCCTGGGCGGCACATTCCAATGCCTGATCACTCTCTCTGTAAAAAATCTCTTCCTAATATCCAACCTAACCCTCCCCTGGCAGAGCTTGAGTCTGTGCCCTCTTGTCCTGCTGCTGGTTGCCTGACTAAAATCTCCCTTCAGGGAGTTGCAGAGGGTGAGAAGGTCTCCCCTGAGCCTCCTCTTCTCCAGGCTGAACACCCCCTGCTCCCTCAGCCTCTCCTCATGGCACTTGTGCTCCAGTCCCTTCACCAGCCTCATTGCTCTTCTCTGGACCTGCTCCAGCCCCTCAATGTCCCTCCTGAACTGAGGGGCCCAGAATTGAGCACAGATTCAAGGTGTGGCCTCACCAGAACTGAGTGCAGGGGCAGAATCACCTCCCTGGTCCTGCTGACCACACTGTTCCTGATCCAGCCCAGGATGCCATTGGCCTTCTTCGGCCCCTGAGCACACTGCTGGCTCCTGTTCAGCTTTCTGCCTATCCAAACTTCCAGGTCCCTTTCTGCCTGGGGCTCTCCAGCCACTCTGTCCCCAGCCTGGAGCACTGCATGGGATTGTTATGGCCAAAGTGCAGGGATCATACAGGAGCCCTGTGAAGGTAGGCCTGGCAGATCAATCAGTCTTTAATTCAGTTTTCTTTACTAGGTAATGACAGAAAGAAAATCACTACTATGCTGGAGTAGGTTGGCACCTCTGTATGTGGAAACCTGTGATTCCTTCCTACTCTGAAAGCATGTTCAGCTGAAGTTGTGTATATTCACATCGATACTTACAAAGACATTAAATGATTCTAGGGCAGCAATGCTGTCAGCAAGACAGTGCAGCATTTTCAAGTACATTTCCTGAGTCTAAGATGAAGTATTTAGTGTTTTAAATAAGCATAAATGTAAAGGAAAAAACTGCAGCCTGAATGGTGCTCCTAGTCAGAGATGATTAAAACACGGTATGAGCTCACAGACATGAGCATCTCATACTGGCAGAACAGGTGTTCATCTTTGTTTAAAAATACAAAACAATGGGAAGATACAATGGGGTTGCAAGAGATCACTGTGTGAATTAGGAAAGAACAGTAGGAGCTTGTCCACAGGACATGGATTATGTCCTATACCAAAAAGTTGGAATGCAATTTCAGAAAGCAATCGTAAACTGTTTCCCATGCAAGGTCTCCATGTAACTTTTAAGACAGCTTGTTTCCAAGTAGCATATGCACTTTGGTACTGCTTGCTAATATCTCTCTAGGTTTTTACACTGAGGGAATGGCTTTTTTAATTTCCTTGAGATTCTTCACATAGCCCTTGGCATGAAGGTTTTCCACAGTCAGGTTCACTGCAGATGTTTGCCTTTCTGTAATCCCTTCTCCAGCAGAAATCTCCCTGCACCTCTACTATTCTACTACTTTTTCCTGTACAGTCTGAAAAACCCTTCCATAGCTCCTGTACAGTTTGAATAACCCTGCAACAGCTCCTTTAAAAATACACAAATTTTAACATCTAATTCTAAGTGAGAATTAATGTACCTGAGGTACCAAGAAGCAAGAAACTGAAGAGAAAATATTAATTTGTGGCATCTTGATAGGACCTTTGTTGATGGCTGAAGTATATCGCTATAGTTTTCTCCAAATAATTAGCTGAGAGGTGCTTTGGGAGCCCCCTAGATACATGCCTGCATGCACACACAGAATAAGTGTTTAATTAAGTGAATAACTACTGCTTATTACTTCAGAATATTTTTCTTCCCTTTCTTCTTGCTCCCAGTGCTTTTCATGCTAAAGTGGTTAACTTTGTTTTTTTCTTCTTACCATACCCCATTGTATTATCATTTTTCTTTCCATTCTCTTTTTTTCTAAGCCTCACATACCTCATGCTCATTTTGCTTGTCCTTGGTGGTTTTGCAATGTTGCACTTTAATATCTAGAAATCAGTGGAAGAACAGATTGTAATTTGTTGATAAACAGATTGGTAGTGGAGAAAAGGATAAATCAGTAGCTAGGATGAAATAATTTGAGTGAGCAACCCTATTAAAACATTTATAAATTTCCACTTATGTATTCTGTGCTAAAAAATTCTGTCAAGAATGTGTAAGAAAGGTACTCCCTTTGTGTGTCCTTCAAAATTCATTTTGAATACACGAGGATGCCCTGCCTTTTCAGTTACATGTACTTCATTTGGATTCAGTCCCTTGGTTTACTGAAAACTGGACTAGGGAAGCTCTATATGTAGATTCTGCTATCAGGGCAGTTACAAATGGTGCACTGGAATTATAGAAAACACAGCTATGTTTCTACACAAGAGGAATCCATCAACTAAAGACAGTTTCTACTTCTGACAACACTGTAAGTGAACTATGTCCAGTGGGTTAACCTTGGCTGGCTGCTAGATGCCCACCAAACTGCTCTCCACTCTCCTTCCTTGGCAAGACAGGGAGAGAAAAGATGGAAATGCTCATAGCACAATAAGGACAGAAAATCACCATGGGCAAAATGACTCTAGTTGGAGAAGATTAATTTAACTTATTGCCAATTAAAAATAGAGTAGGGTGGTGAGAGAAAGGCAAAACTAAACACACCTTGTGCTCTCACCCTCTTATTCCCAGGTTCCACTTCCCTCCTTCAATCCCCACTCTTCAACCTCCTCCCCACTCTAAGGGGTGCAGTGGTACTCATTTGGTACTGAGAGTTTATCATCAGTATAAAAGTAGTAAGAAGGCATTTTTATGCATCACAAAACATCCTTGATTTCAAAGCTATCTGGCTATGGGAACTGAACAAAAAGTGAATTATGGAAAATACAGATAAAAATAAGTTTGATGCTTCTAATCAAGAAAACTGAACAGAAATGTTCAGCTAATTGTTTGTAATTTGCTACTGTATCCCTGTACCTACTCAGAAAGTCATCCACAGAAAACCAAGCTGGATGTCACACATTTTCACAGAATACAGAACATTACTACAGCCAGAAACAGATTTTAATATTGACAAAGAGTGAGAAGCTTAAAAAACTACAACAGCAGCAACAACCCAACAACCAAACCCAACAACAACTAAAAAGTGAATGAAGCGTACATGGAATAGTGAAATGGTTTCAGTAATTTTTTCCCCACTGTGCACTGCAATTTTAGACATGCTTTTCTTTCTGCTGGATCTACAGTGAAAAGAGCTATAGATAGCCTCCTTCTGTCTAGAAGCCATTTTTCTCTTCTTTTAACTACTCTAGCACTCTAAACAAGAACAGTGTTGTACTGTTCAAACAGAGCCTGAGTCTAACCATCTCAAGCAGCACAAGGATGTATTTTGCCATGCATGTGGCCACACAGGAACCTGTTTTCCAAGATGACAAAATGAAGTAGGTAACAAAAGAGTAAAATGACAGTTTAAGATAAAGAAAACAGAACCAGGGTTACCTGGTGGGAAAAAAAAAAAAAAGTAGCTCCTATGAAATCTCAATGACAAGGTATTGAGGCAAATACCATAGGGGACAAAGCAAGGCAAATTACATTGTGTGTATTTCAAAGGTTTTAATTTATGAAGCTCACAAAGTAGGCAAGAAGAATACATTTCTTGTACTTGTCATGATGGAAGTTGGTCCTGAGGCAGGATTAACATTGCAAACAGATATCAAATACACACAAGAAATCATGAATATTTATGATAATGTATTTCATAAACACATAGAGCCAGTAACTGCAGTCCTAGATAACCTGGTGCTGTTATATCTACAAGTAAGGATTGTACAAAGAAAATGATGCAGCATTTCTATGTAAAAGACCAAATGACATACTCAAATAAGCTGTAAGAGTTATCATATCCAGTAGAGAAAGCAAATTAAGTAACTGTCACTCATTACAAAAGACTTGCTAATGTTTCAGCATCAGACTGCTCTGTCCTCTCAGAGAAAAATAGAAATTACCTTGAGGGGTGGAAGAAAGCACCAATTTAGTCTAAAACCTTGAGTAATAAACAGAAAATAGAGTACTACACAGTCATGTCATCGAATAATCACCAAATAGATAAAACAAATCAAATCAGTAAGAAGCACTGGCTAGAAAAGATCCAATAAAGACAGAACATCTGAAAAAAGTACAGCCTCAGAGACTGTCAGGATTTGCCAGGGAAACATGTAAGAATGGAAAATGAACTCTAAAAAAAGAGGTAAGTTGAGAAAGGGAAGGGAACTAGGTGCCCAGTTCTGATAAGCTCATGGCACTTAGGAGGTCAGGTGAAACATCAGATCTTTAGAAGAACTCCACACAGTTGCTTTCTGGACAGGCTGCCACATACCTAAGACTTTGGGAAATCTCACCCAGAGGGAGAAAGAAGAAAACATCAAAACTAGGCAGAGTTTTTCATATCACATTGGAACAAAAGCAGCACCAAAGCAATCAAAAGTCCTGACACTGCAAAGTACTTTGCACCCTGCACCAGTGGAGCAAACCCAGCCCAGAGACAGCAGGAGCAACCAAAAACTGTTCATTAAGCAGTGAGAAGAATCAACAGCAATGACAGTGCTAAAAAATTTACTCCCTAGAACAGAGGAAATGATCTAGAATGACAACAACAAAAACACCTAATGCAACAAACAAATAGACTTAATTGCAGGATTTGGGGTTTAAATTCTTCTAGGTATGTCTACTGCAATACCTACTCACAGCTTGGGGAGGCCCAAAAGACCTACAATCCAAAACTATCTGTAGTTTTCCTAGCACAGCATGAGATGATCTGGCATCTCAGCTGTTCAAAGAGAAGTTTTGTTTTCTACAGCTGCACCCTATGTTTATTTTGTGTTTTGTTCTGCATGAACACCATCCAAAAAAATATCTGCAGCAAAATTTCCCTGCATTTTAGGTAGTTAAACCTTTGAAGTGTTTAAACACATCAGGAAAGCATAAAACATCACTCCTCAGAATCACTGCTTTTTAGCACCTATAACTTAAAACATGAAATTATTTGTGTTCAAATAATGGTTGCATGTTAGATGAATTTACCTGCAATTGTTGACCAACTGCATTGAGCCCACAGAGTGCATTTCCACAGAAAACAAAACACATGACTTGCTTTCTGCTGTGATACTGATATAATGATAATTTTTAATAAAATCTTAGCATGGCTTCCAAACAAAATTCCTACAGTTGGGAAATACTATTATTTTCTAACTCCCCTGGCTATATCTAATGTTTATGAGAATACAAGGCAGGAAATTTTCTATAGAATATTTCATACATTCAAGGTCTACCTTTACATGTACGTATAACCAAATGGATTCCACCGAAACATTAAATACATATGAAAAGTTCTTTTGAATTATTATATGCTATAGAAAAACTAAGCTAAAGTAACAAGCAAGCCAAGATTTCAGCTGGTAATATGTAAGAATATGTACACTAACATACCTTTGATTAAGTAACTTCAGCACATTTAGCTGCAGTTCTGAACAGTCAAACAAAACCTTGAGTTTTTCAGCAATTTAATCTATGCCAGAGACTGCATGAGTGTAATGTGGCAGTTGCTATAGTAACCACATTTTTCCCTGGAACTCAGAGTAGATACAAATGTAAGCGATTTCTCCATCTCACTGTCTAACCTACTGTTGTGCTATGATTCTAAGCAGTAACTCTAACCCAGAAACTATCCCAGTTGGTATTTATTTAAAATACATTTAACGTTTTCTAACACATCTCTTTCTGAATGCTTAATTCTACCCTGTGTTTCTCTGACTTTGCACCCTTTCATAAATCCAGTAGATGACAATTCAGAGAAAGGAAAAAAAGTTGAATAATTGAAAAAAAAAAAGTGGCAAATAGAACAATTTATAATTTATAAATTATATATAAAATATAATTCCATATATAATGCACAGAAATATGTCAACACTCTTAAATTTTCTGCTTAGGACATTCTTTGAAATATATCTTGGTGGGAATGCATCCAAAAGAGTCTGAGTTTCTGTTAAAAAAGTCATTACTGCTTTCTGCAAAGCATTTTTATTTTGTGCCACATTTTCACTTCATTCCCTCCCAATGAAAATAGTCCAGAATCAAAGCCATGTTGGTAATTTACACCTTTCTAAATGAATTAGCAGATTCTGCTGTTTCAATGCCTACCTTTCTGGTAAAAAAGGTGCAAGTATCATTCTACCTGCATCTAGTTGCCAAAGACTAAATCTGCTAAAGGTGAAAACATACAGTAGGACAGGAACATTTATGTTAGTCAATACATCAGCATATTCATGAGCATCGAATGTAGGGGACTATGCACTAAAAATTGAGTTTAAATAAAAGGAACACATGTCAGGGATTTCAGGGGTGCTAAGCGTCCGCAGGGCCACGTGAAAAGAATGGGGATTGACGTCAGTGGAATTATAGCAGCTTCCAGCACCTGTGAATTTGACCTCAAGGTGACCTAGTATGTCTTTTCCATCTTTCGTTTCTGATTGACAGCTCCAGCACAACCAAAATATTTGCTTTTCTTTACAATTAAACTAACCAAATAAGTGACGTAGAATAGAGCATTCAATGCACGAAGGCAATGTCCTATATAAGAATTGTACAAAAAAAAAGTCATTTTCTTGAATGTCAGCTATTCAGATTCCTCCATGAATATTTTTCTATTAAAAATCCCCATAAAATCTGGTGAAACAAACAAGAAAATTTAAAATTCAGATAGTGAGAAATCATTTTTACTGGACACAGCCAGAACTGCTTGTATTTCATCCCTGGGTGAGTTAATACAGATCTTCAACTTCCATTTTTGGTCCCTATTTTCCAATTATAAATCAATCATTTGTATTTTGAAAAGAGCCTTTTCATTTTAAGTTTGTCAGATGTGCCAGTTTTGCCTACTAGACTTGTAGTAGCAGGGAACAAGAAGCAGAGGCTTAAAATCTGAGTACCCTGATCCAACAAGACTCAGTGGAATTGCTGATGCAGCTTGGGAGGCTTGGAAACAAACCCTCAACGTCCCAAGGAGTTTTATGGGCTTCATTTCCAAAGCTGGTCATGACATCCAAGATATTAAATGTACCTTTCATGCTCGTGACTGCTTGTTACAAAGCACTGCCTCTGACACAAGCAATGCCTTCTTTTATAGAATAATAACCTGCCTGATAATGTCAGGAGCCATCAGGAAGTGGGAAATAAGGTCTTGGTGTTCTTCACATTCTCAGATTACCCTTATCCGTGGCAGATCTCTTCTAGAAGAGAAATAAGTATTTTACCAGTGCTGTTTAAACCAAACTAGTCCACAGAAAATAATTCAAACAGAAAGAGCAAAAATGTCATTCTCGCCTGCGAAAGTCCCTCATTTTCAGTTTTACCCTCTGCAAAAATTCTGGTGCTGGCAATGTTGAAAATAATGATCTATTTCACAGATTTATGGCAATGATTAATTAGTTAATGTTTATACTATATCTCAGAGATAGCAAGTAATGTTGATAGGATACATGATTAAGTTTGGAGCCAACACAAAGCCTCAGGAAGTTTTCCTACTTTTGGAAAATGAGGGTGTACTGATCTTGTGCAATGTGACAAAACACTGTTAGTCCACAATGAATGATGGATAAGACAGATATCTTTTTCTGCTAGGAAGTCTGGTTGTGCATCCTCCCCTAGTTACCATTCTGAATTAAATTGCATTTTGCAATCTACTCATATGTGCAGTGCAAAGGGCAGATATTTCTTATGTTTCTCAACCATAGCAAACCACCTGTCATCTTTTTCTATTTGATTTACTACATAACAGCATAACTGCACCAGACCTTCTGACAATTTCCTTAAAGTAAATTTGCCATTTCTTATCTAATCCAAATAGCAGTAATTGCTCACTATACCTCTTACAATATGAAGCCACAATTGTCAACAGCATTTTGATTTCCATGTAGACAGAACTGTTTTCTTGGTCTAAAATTTCCATTCAGCAAGCTGCCTGTTTCCATTACTTACAGTTAAAATTTAGATGCTACTTTGCTACTCTTTCTGTCATTTAGGGTTTTTTTTACCCCATTCTTTCTCTAGCTTCTTTCTCCTACTCCCAGTATGCATGTATCTATTGAAGATTAAGAACCAATATAACAGTAAAAAAAGCACCTTTTTTTTTTCTTGCAAAGAACTCTGAGATACTGACAAATGAATTAAACTTGAGTTGTCAGAACATTTGTTTTCAGCTTGAACCCAGGTCAGTTTTTCCCTTAGCTTGAAATAGTATTTCTATAATTCAGGTCATTGTGGTAAATCCTAAGAAAATCACTAAGAAAATACAACCAACATTCTAACACAGCTTAAGTGCTTGTAAATGGATTTCTTCTGTGTCTTTACTAAATTAAATTGAAGTGTAAAGATTTATAGTATTACCATGTGACAACAGTGAGTACATTAGATGTTACATTACCCATTAAGCTCTAAAGATTTTATTTATATTGCTTTGTTTTTTAGAAATATGTGATGACCTCCAACAGTAAATAACTATTATGTCACCATAATGGATTCCACATGTAAATTGCAACTCTATCTGTAATACAGCTTTCCCCAGCATGCCTAGCTTTAGTCAAATAAATATTCTTACTAAAGCAAGTAGGTTGTTGTTCCTATTAAATCTGAAGGTGGATTAAAGATTCAGATTCTTTGAACGTTAATTTTTCTGCCACATTCTGCTAATATTTTCTCAAATGTTCATATCCCACATGCATTAAAGTATTTAGGCTCCCACATGAAGTCAAGGTGTTTGTATGATGCAAACTTGCAGGATTTAGGACTTTATTCCATTTAAAATTGACCCTGGCACGTAGGTCAGATTCACAGGGCTTCAACAGAAAGATTTTTGATTCTGTCTTTTTTTTCAATTTATAGAAATACTTACTATGTCAATTTCTAAATATTTGAAAGCAACTGTGACAGAGATGCAGAGCTCCAACTTGGAAATCAAGAATTTTTCAAATGGATAATATATTTTAGCAGAAAGATGAAGAAAGAACAAGAACAAAATGGAAAGGAAGGCAGGACTGATAACAGTATACATAATGACCACACTGGCATTGGTAGTATTTTGCACTGAGAGGACATTTTCATCAAGATATTTGCTGTTGTGCTTTTAGTCTGCTACTGTATTTTTCTGCTTGCAAGCATAGGCAATGTAGAATTAATAAAGATGGATCTGTTCCAGGGTCCAGTGCAAGTCAAAGATTAAATGCCATTACATTTTTCTCTCTCTTAGATCAGAATTAATATGATGTGCTAGTAACTCAACACAGAAGCTACTGTACTCTGCTGTCATAAACTTTTACCAGCAGCTTGGGAGTGTAACACCACATGTTTTACTTTCTCAGCTTTTTATGAACAGAGATTGGTGGGTTTGTGTGGGTCTTTTTTCACTTTCTTTCTAAATAGCAGGGTGAGCATCATGGAGGTTTAATTTCTGTTTTGCTTTAGAAAACCACATTTGTTACAACATCAACTCCAAGTAAGTGAAACAAGAGGACTGTGAGTATGATGGTGTTTTACAGAAGTTCTAGTTTAGTTAGAGTGATATTTTTAGTAAATCTGGATGTAAGTGTATTAGTTGCCTCATAACTTGATCTTATGGGATCAAGCTGCCTTATGGGGCAGCCCCATACATATAGAACAAGCACAACCTAATCATTTTGCTTTGTTAGAGGGTTACAGTGGTTTCAGTGGCCACCACAATGCCCTTTGAAATTATCTATTTGCTACTTGCTGATCATTAAGAGTTTAAAATTATTTATATGATCTTTAGGCCACAAATCCAACCCCAATGTTTAAGACATCTTACAGGCACAACGAAGAGAATTTTGAATAGCAAGTCTTATTCTGATGTAAATGCATCTGTTTCAAAATGCCTCTTGGCATTTACTTCAATGCACTTAGTCCCAGAATGACCTGGCTTAGATGATATCAGAATTCGCCCTTAACATAAAAGTGGAAAGTTTTGATTTAATTTTTTCTGACTTTTATTTTCCACAGTACTGCCACAGAATGACAATCAGCATCTGCATAACTGTAGACAATATTTAAAAATAAATGATTTTTTTAAACTGACATAAGATTTACTTTCAGATTGATGTTTAGAGACTACATTGACCTAAACCCTAACATTGTGATAGCTTTTTAAATCTCCTGGTTCATGGATTCTTTTCCTTTTCATTACCATAGGCTTTCTGATTTTGTATTCTAA